>NW_027132882.1:0-51081 GCF_026122565.2 Emydura macquarii macquarii | reverse complement strand
TTTTTTATTTATTCCAAGCTGTGCTACAAGCCCCAGCAGGAGTTACTCCACATTAGCAACAAAGCTATGAGCGGACAATTAAATTCAAAATCAGAAATTATAACTCAGAACCTCTGTCCTGGTACTTGTGCCCCGTGGGAGGGTTGGCAGATATTCCAGAGCGACCCTCGTGGATTTTCCCAGCTCTCCTGAATTCAGGACCTGCCCCTGCAGCCAAATTTTTTTAAAGTCCCACTCCTTCCTGGGGAGTAATGTCCTTAAAATGGTGTCCTCCACCAGCATGGGAGAAAATGGAGAAAACCCCAGATTTCCCATCCCTTCTGGGACATTCTTTTGATGAGAACTCGGGGAGACGGATTTGCAGAGACTGTTGACATCACCCTGCAAGGAGTAAGTTGGCTGCTGGAAGCCAGGGTGAGGCCATGATGCTTGTGGGCTGGTTACTGGTGAAGGGCCATGAGCCATAACAGTACAGTGTTAAGGCCCACAAGGTTACAAGGCAGGTGGTGACAGACCCCTTTACTGGTCTAGGTGATGCCCAAAATGTCACAGTTTATGCCACTCTGCCGCATCTAAGCAGGGTTCTGTCTCTGAAACATTGATTCCCTTTGTTGACGGGGGCACATGGGAAACACTTCAGAGAAAACAGAAGTGCATGAGAAAAGGGAAGTTGAGAAGTGTAGAACTTGAAAGCCTGCAGTTGCATATTGGTTTATTTTCTGTGTAACTCGTCTATGTTTGCTTTTCCTCACTATTTCATCAGGTCCTTTTCTGCCAAACTTCTGCCCAGCCAGCGATCCCTAGTCTTTAGCAGTCCATGGGATTCTTCCATCCCTTGATCTTTGCATCTGGTATTTTTTCATGAAATAGAATTTTTGTTTATTTTGTCTCCAGTCTGTGTACAATGTGTGTACCAAAATAAACTGAGAATTGAGGACAGGTTTCATGGATTTGGGAGGAAGGGGGCGAATCAGAGGGGGAAACTCCAAGTGTCTGCTGGTTAAGAATTCAGAGAGATGGATTTGGGGAGACTCAGGACTGGAAGGGATTGTTGGGGTCTGGTGGACGGCAGAGTTGGGGACCTTGTGATGGCAGAGAGGGGCAAAAGAGTCAAAGGTGGAGAAGAGTGAGGAATGATGAGAATCAACATACATAGTGATGGAAAATAGGGCTGAGAGCATATGAGAAATCAGCAGCAGACTGGTGGTGAGGAAGTCACAGAAAGTCCGAGTGACAGGGAGTGTGGGGCTGGGGGGTTACAGGTCATTCTGAGAGAGATCAGGTGATGGTTAGATAGATGGAAATTAGCAATGGAGAGAGCAGTGCTTGGTGATGCAGTGATAAGACATTAGATGTGAGGAACATTTGAAACTGGTAAATTCCTCAAGGCTGAGCTAAACTAAAGAACCCTCGATTAACGAGGACACATCCTTTCCCCCTCCTGTCATGCAGGTTTAAAGTCAGTGGCCCCAGGGGATCACATTTTGCAGGTGTATTTTCCCACTTTGTCACGAAGCTCTTTAGTTTTGACCCCATAAATGATAGGGTTGAGCATGGGGGGCACAAGGAGATAGAGGTTGGCCAAGAGGACATGAATGTGGGCAGCGATGCCCTGACCGAACCCATTTGTCAGGGCAGGGAAGAGGCTGGTAACAGAAGTTATCACCATCACACAGATGTGGGCTGTGCAGGTGTTGAGGGCCTTCTGGTGGGCTTTCTTAGAGGAGATTCTGAGCACAGCCCTGATGATCAGCCCGTAAAACAGGCCAATGAGTGTCAGGTCTGACCCCAGGATCACAAATGTTATCACCAGGCCATACATCCGGTTAATTATGGTGTCCCCACATGACATCTTCACCACAGCCAGGTACCCACAGTATGTTTGGGGGATAACGCGGCTGGCGCAGAATGGCAGCCTCCGCAGTAGCAGGGGCATTGGCAGAACCAAGAGAACAGCTCGTATCAAACCTACTAGCCCTAGCTTAGCGATTCGTGCATTGGTGAGGATGGTGGCATATCTCAGAGGGTCACATATGGCAACGTAGCGATCGAAGCCCATTGTCACAAGGACAGCTGAGTGCATAAGAGCAAGCATGTAAATGAAGAACATCTGGGTGAGGCAGCCATCCACAGTGATGCCTTTGAAACCGAACCAAAATATGCACAGTGCCTTCGGCATGATGCAGGTAGACGTACCGATATCTGTGAGCGCCAGCATGCAGAGCAGCAGGTACATGGGCTTGTGCAGGGTCTGCTCTTTGGCAACAACAAACAGAACCATGAAATTTCCCAACAGGCTGATGATGTAGAACGTAGAGAAAGGGATGGAAATCCAGTTGTGGACAGCTTCCAGCCCAGGGATGCCATTTAGGATGAACATTGGTGGGCCAGAGGAGGTAAGGTTGAAAGTCTCCATGAGATGGTCGAGTCACCAATGACGATTTGAAATGCTCTGACTCCTGTGAAGGGAGAGATGCCCAGCGAGGAGGTTACACACGTGATTTCAAATAACATGGTAAATATTAGATACAATCTAGAAAGGGGAGTGAGGAGTGAGGTGGCAACATTATTCCCCTCTAATCAGCACTGCAGAGGTTACATTTAGAGTTTTCTGTCCAGTTTTCAGCCCTCCACTAAAGGAAGGATGAGGAGAAATTGAAGAAAGTCCAGAGGAGAGCAACAAAATCATTAGGTGGCTGGAGCACATGACTTATGAGGAGAGGCTGAGGGAACTAGGCTTGTTTTGTCTGTGAAAAAAAGAATGAGAGGGGATTTGATAGCAGCCTTCAACTACCTGAAAGGACGTTCCAGGGAGGATGGAGCTAGGCTGTTTTCAGTGGCAGCAGATAAAAGAAGTAAGAGGAGTGGTATCAAGTTGCAGTGGGGGAGGTCTAGGTTGGGTATGAGGAAAAGATTTTTCACTAGGAGGTTGGTGAAACTTTGGAATGTGTTACCTAGGTAGGTGCTGTAATTTCCATCCCTTGCAATTTTTAACATGCAATTTTAAAAAGCCCTGACTGGGATGATTTAGTTAGCGTTGGTCCTGCTTTGAGCAGGGGCTTGGATAAGATGACCTCCTGTGGTCCCTTCCAAACCTAATATTCTAAGATTCTATGATTTCCATATGGCACCAAATTATTTCAGCCATAGTCCAGCCCAGGGATGTTCTGAGAGGGAGTTAACCAAGCCCGGTGAATGAGAAGCATGATGGGAGATGAAGTTCAATGTCAATAAGTGCAACGTAGATCCCTACTAGAGGGAAATACTTGAACTCCTTCAACACTTTACAAGGTTTCAAATTAACTGTATGAACTCAGGGTAGGGACCTGGTGTAATGGTTTACAGCTCTGTGAAACCCTGCTGAAAGTGTAGGCACAGAAAATAACCTTGGCACAGAAAATAACCTTGGGACATAGTAGGGATGGGATGGGGAGTAATACCAAAAATACAATGCCATGAGATCAATCAGTCAATGCTTCACCCTCCTCTGGACTTCTCTGTGCAGTACTGAGCACCCTTCTCAAACAGGATGTTGGAGACCTAGAGGGGTTCAAGGATGGGCAACGAGAAAGATCAAGGACCTGGGGAAACGCTCCTAGGGAAAAAGCATGAAAAAACTGGGATTTTTACCTTAGAAAGGAGAGTAATAAGAAGGGATTTGAGAAGAGCCTATTAAATATTGACTGCTAGACGGCATATAAAGAATGTGTTCTCCATGTCTCGTAACACAAGGTCAAGAGGATATTCAATTAAATTGAAACATGGCAAAGCCAAAACTGATTACAAAATGAATGCTTTCTTCACTCAGTGCATTATTAGACAGAGAAACTCATTGCCACAAGATGAAGTTGAGGCCAGGAGCTAAGGAAGAATCAGGAAGGTTTTTGGACTTTTACATGGATAGTAAGAATCTTCCTTTATAATAGATACAGCTAAATAAATATCTTGGAAAGCCTGTTTGCCTTCATGTTTCACGGCAGAAGTGAGTCACTAGCTATTAGGCGGTAAGTTGACCCCCTCAGTTCGGTCAGGTTATCTGCCCAACGCCTTCTTTGGCACTTCCCGGGCAGTGGCTTTCAGAGAGAGGACATTTGATTAGACAAACTATAGATTTGATCTACAATGCAATTCCTCTTTTGGAAATGAGCCACGTTCTCCCCGTAGAAATACACATTATCATGCCAGGCTGGGACTTTGTGTTCTGTTACTTCCCTTGTTTCTTTTCGTGAGACATGTTCTTAAAGATATCTAGCTTTCTCTGAGACAAAAGAAGTACAATGGTTTCGTTATTCTGCCTTGTTAACTGACAAGGGTAAGCAGAGACACCCGTCAGCAACCCAGCTGCTTACCCTTCTCAGGGTTGAATACTGATAATGTTTTCAAATGTCAAAAAACATTGGGGAATCATAAATAATGAATAGGGCGGGTCACTGAATAACAGCAATGAGGACTTGTGTGTAAACTGTGTTGAAGCAACTGATATATGTTCTAAGAAGAAAGAAGGAAGGCAACACTTAAACGTTGTGGAACTCTATTGTGGGAAGCCGTGACTCAGAACAAGATTTGGAAGGTGTGAAGGGGTAATTTGCTAAACATGAGCTCCCTGCGTGATCCTATGGCCAAAAAAGTTAACGTGATCTTAGCATGATAAACAGGGGAATCTCAAGTGGAGGGAGAGAAGTTATTTTACCTCTTGCTTTGGCACTGGTGCAACTGCTGCTGGAATAATGTGTCCGGTTCTTGTGTCCACAATTAAAGCTGGAGGTTCATCCACTGAGGAGGATTCAGAGAAGATTCAGAAGAATGTTTAAAGACTAGAAATCCTGCCTTACACTGATAGATTCAAAGTGCTCAATCTATTTAGTGTACAAATATTGAATAATGGGCTTTTCAGGCTAGTCTAGAAAGGTCTAACACCATCCAATGCCTGGAAGTTGAAGCTAGATGAATTCTGACTGTAAATAAGCTATACACTTCATAAACAGAGAGAAAAATTAACCATTGCAGCAATTTACCAAGGGTCATGGCAGATTCTCCATCACTGAGAATTTCTAAACTAAGGTTGGATGTTTCTTTATAAGCTCTGCTCTAGGAATTGCTTGGATCAGGTCTCTGGCCTGTGCTATACAGGAGGTCAGACTGGATGATCATAGTGGTGCCTTCTGGCCTGGGGCTCTGTGAACACATCCCTGGCAGCACACACAGGAGTCAGCTGGAGGCATTTTATCTGGAAGCTGGTGCCTGAGCCTAACTGAAGTCTTTGTTATTTTTACTCATGTCAGTGCTGAATTTATTCCCACAGGGAAAAAGTCTCATGTGACTTTGAAGCTTTGAAAATGACACTCTAGGTGTGTTCTTCACAGGTGTGAGGCTTCCCGTGAGCCACTTCATGGAAGAACATTTCAGATAAGAAAAATATTGACGTTACCCAGAAAATCTGCACCTTGAGGAATGCATGTACAATTGTCCCATTAATGGCTAAGAGAGCTGGCTAACAAATGCTCCCAAAGAGTGCCGGGTGCACCGTCTGTGTCCCAGTGGCTCACTGTATCAACCAGTGGTCAAGGGCTCTGCACCTGGCAGTTGTATTTACCTAGGTACTGACATGTCCCAGAACTGCCAGCTCTCGTTATATACTGTGCACACTTCTCAGCTTGCTCGTTGTTGCTGTGTAGCGGACACCGAAGTTCCTCCCAGTGTGTGTGTGTGGGAGCAACAAGAGCAGCAGCACAGGTGCCTTGGCATCTGCTACTCGGGGTGTGACATTCTTCACCTTAGAGAAACTATCACTCTTGTCCCCCTAGGAAAGGGAGCAGGTGGGAAGGGGGCACCTCACCCCTGCAGAGGAAGAGTTGAGGGGAGCTTGGGGCAGCTCTGAGACTGTGGGAACCACGGGTGACTGGGAAGCCTGAAGAAGAAGCTGGCACTCAGCGTAGTGTTGGAGTCAGAGCAGCCTGGGATGGGGAAGGAGATTATAGATGGGGTCAGATCGGATGGGAGACAGAACCAGCTGTGGAGCAAAGATCAATGGTTCTTTCCACTGGGGAAATGCCAGAAGTTGCGTAATTAACATTCAACAACCATTAAAAAAAAATCGGAAAAAAAATGAGTAAAGGTTGTGACACCCAGGCTGCAATTCTCTGGCTCACCTGGGGAAAGAGTCCCTGAGACCTGCTCAGACACACTCAGGGACAGGAAAGCTCCCAGCACTCGTCTGGGACCAACAATCAGAAGAAAAATTGAATTTCAGCAGTGCTGCCCGCCTCTCTGTGGCCTCCACTCCCTGCCCCCAAAACCACCAGCACTGCCACACAGTGATCTCACTCACCCAGGACCAGCACCAGGTGCTGGACACACCACACAGTGACAGACCATACAAATATCTACACAGCCTGGGTTAAACTCTGTGTCTTCTTGCACCGAGGAAAAGGGGGATGGAGGAGGGGCAGCCTGCACAGACTGTCCGGGGGTGAAGGGAACCCCAGCAACAGCTCAGTGTGTGCAGGGAAGAGGAGAGGGACAGACCTGAGGGGAGGGGAGAGAGGACGTGGAGACTAAAAGGAGCCAGCGCGAGTAACTCTTCCTCAAAATGACACAAAGCTTTAGCGTATTCCCGCCAGGTAGAAAAGCAACATCAGGAAGTTGTGTCTGGGTTTCTATGTTGGCAATTGCTGAAGATGCCATGACGCAAAGATTTGGCATGTTACCAACAGTTAGAAACCCAGATCCAACTTCCTGATGCTGCCTTTACATGCTGGCAATTGCTGAATTTGTCAGGAAAATGTTGTGGGATTGGTCACAGGAGGAGGGATGGGCTAGAGCGAGGAATGTGTCAGACATAACCTACCAGAATGTGGTCCCGGAGATTGCAGGAGGGCTAGTTACAGCTCTTTGGTGTGTGAATTAGGCAGAATGTCCATTCCCTGTTTTGTCCTCTTTCAGGACTCTGCGCCACTGCAATCTGGATATGGTATGTCCCACCTCATACACACGCACTGTGTGTGCCTGGATCTCCCCCAGTGAGATTTCCGAAACTGCCTGCTTTCCTCTAAGTCAGAGGCATGATTTTATTTTTACTGCACTTTGGTGCATCTCGTCTTCTACAGAATCAGAGAGGCAGGGGAAGGGAAAAATCAGACCACCCCCAAAAAATTGTCACCGTAATTGTTTTGAACCTCTCCTGTCAGCTCTTCTCTGGCCTGAATGTAGATTTCAGGTGACAACCTGGCCCTGATGGGAGTTTTGCCATTGATCTCATTGGGATCAAGATGTCACTTTTAGTGTTGAGCTCCAGTTTCCCTGCTGTGAAAATGATTGTTTCAGGCCCTGCAGCAGCGAGAGCTATTCTGTTAGGATGCTGAAGAAAGACCCCCAGTTTATGTGGCATCCTGAGACCAAGCATGAAAGATGGGGATTTCAAAACACAGGGGTCCTGATTTTCCTCTCAGTGATGCCAGTGTCAATCTGGAGTGAGCCACTGAAGGCAGAATGGGAGAGCAGAATCTGGCCAGTCTGTAAAACCCTGTGTGACCCATTCATGTTCTAAAATTTGGGTATCACAAATACCCACTGCAAAGACTCTGGCTACACTTCATAAACTGCCAGTAAAGTTGCTGAGTTGTAGAACTTGAGTGAAACAGAGAAAAAACTCCACAGACCAGAAAAAGGGAGATACTGAGACAGAGGGAAGGTTACAGTAAGAGACAAGGAAATTATCTTAAAGAAAATATTTGTCTAAACTATTTACAACAAATCTTTAGTTCCACTTTTAAATCCCTTCATGTTTCTGACAATATTAAACAGTTCAAGTCTCTGCGCTGGAGAATTCCTGCCCGGATTATTCTTGACTGGAACCTTCCCGAGCTCTTAGCACTAACATTATTGCAGAAACAGGGAACTCACCAGAATCCCACGCAGCAGAGAGAGGAAATCTTGTTACTGCGACCCGAGAATGAGTGTACGAATCTCACATCTGACACTCGCAGTGCTGGACAGGGACCTTTATGATTTCCCTGTACAGTCCCTGTGGACTCTCAGGCTGGCCAGGACTCCGGGACAATTCCCTGTACTTTGTGAGCAGTGGCAACAGCAGAAAAGAGACCCTGGAGAATTTCAGCCAAAGAGCCTCCCCCGAGAGTGAAGAAATAATTCACTGATAACAAAGAGTTCCAGAGGGGTAGCCGTGTTAGTCTGTGTACAGCAAAAACAAGGAGGGTGCTGTATCACTTCAAAGACTAACAAATTTAATTTCAACAGGCATAAGCTTTCATGGGCTTCAGCCCACTTCCTCCGATGCAGTTGGTAGAAATAATACAGAAAATATTGGCAACATATATAGGAGGCAACATATACATTTCCAAGGGCATAGACAGCAATGGGGTAGGTGGATGAAAGGCCCCAAGCAGACGGCCATTATGGCCAGTGCCAGGAGGAGTTTGATGACTTGATGGTGTAACTCTGCTGCTAAGGGTCTGGTTCTGCAGCGAGAGGCATCAGCTAAGAGCCGTCCTGTTCCATAAAACACGCAGCGTTTATGGAGTAATACACAGCACACATACACAACAGTAAAAATGCCCTGGGTGTAGTTTACCTTACCTAGCTCTGTTCTTGCTGCCAGAGGCCCTCCGGATCACAAGGCCTGGTGTTCCCTGCTTGTCATTCAGTGTCTGCAACAAAACAACTCCCCTCTGTGCCCTGCCTGCTACACTCCAAGCAAACGAATGCCCTGCACACGTACAAACTTACAAATCAACCTGTCTGGGGACAAACGTTTGTCATTGTCCCACAATAAACAATGGTAACCGCCTACTATCAAACCATTGTCTATGAACTCTGGACGTGGCAGAGCCGCGCTGTCTGCGTAGCTTTGGTCTTGGCGCATGGTCCAAGGGCACAGTTAACTTACTCTGCAGTGAGGCCACGGATGCGGGAGACGTACAAGCCTTGTTGGGCTCCCCAGTCCTGGTACCCACAGTCCTGAAGGTGAGGTCAGGGGGACTCTGCCACCAGTGCAGGGAGAGCGGGGCTGGGCAGAAGGGCCGGGAGGAGGTTTGCACTATTGGCAGCCACCATGGACCTGGTTCCAGAGACCAGCTTTCGGGTCAGGTAGAAAATCAGCAGCTGTGAGGGTTGTTCTAACAAGGAGGGATTAACCCATTCCCTTCCCACACCTGCTCTGAGAGAGCCAGAAGTCCCTGTCCAACCTTTCTGAGTGAAAGCCCCACTAGTTAACACTAGGTAAAAGAGCGTCCCCCCCTGCTCTCCCAGCCCCTCACCGGCAATAAACACATAAACATAATAATGTGATACGACCCGTGCCCAGGGTAGCCACCTGATAATGCCAAGGTCAGGGCAGGCTGCAAAAGGAGAGCAGATTCTCCTCACGCTGATGGGTGACACTAAAGCCTGGCTTCCCCAACCAGCCACGAACTGCTTCTGATTACCCCACGCTGGATATCACGAAGCCAGTCCACAAATGCCCACAGCCCCCTTCACTGCATTTCAGCTCCAGGCTCCCAAATCAGCACCAGGTCCAGCAAAGAGACCAGTTACTCAAACTCTCTGCTCTTTGCTAAAAAGGTTCCCTCTGACCCCAAAGGGTCAGCCACAGCACCAGTTCAATATGAGTTTGGATCTTACCTAAAATACCACGCTGTCAGCCAATCCTTTAGTATCTAAACTAAAGGTTTATTGTAAAAAGGAAGAAATAAACCATGAGAGAAATGTTAAAGGGTTAAAGTAAATCACAGATATACAAATGATTAAAAGTCCATATACTTCAGGTTTCTGGAAGAAATGTGGATTTGCAGGCTTGTATAGTTTCCTCTGGTTCACATCCAGTACCTGGATGGGTCTGAGTCCTTCGGTTCAGTTGCAAGATGAATTGGTCCAGAGATAGGTGTATGTCTGCAGACTGGACAGGAACAAAGACAAAATGGTTTCTCTCGCTTGATCTTATATATCCTCTGTCTTTTCGTCATGTGGCCTGTGAACTTTGCTGGAGCTAAAATGGAGTCCAGAGTCATATGGGCCAATCCTGGTGACTCTTCAGGTGTGCCTGGGGTCCAGTCACGTAAGCAGGTTCTGGTGACTCATTGGTGATGCTAGCTTCTTTCTCTGGGCCCCTCGCACCTGGGAAGGCCTTAATGGGCCATTACGCTGGCCATTGTTCGGCAGCCTTCCTATCTGGGGTGTTGCCCTGGCAGCACAATTGAAACACAGATATCTCAAATACATCTATAACTTCCCTTTCACATATTACACATGGAAATAAGTAATATTCTCTTACTTAGCATATCATAACCTTCCTAACCACACCTGACATGGCATATCCCACCTGGATTATTATGATTCTGCCATGCTGATGTTACCCAATATACTAACTGCCCCCCCCCTCAAGCCAGCCCGCATGACAAATAACATTAAATTAGATGAAACTAACAAAAATATCACTCTTACAGGAGTAAGAAGCTGATGTAAGTGGGAGGATGGTCCCGCTACTGTGGGGAACGTTACTGGCTCACACACGGTCCTGGGGGAAGCTGGCTAGCGACAGGATCTGAGTCCTCACTCCCACGCCCTTTACCCAGAGACCAGCCTGACCTCGAGGGCTCCCCTCCCACAGTCCTGTGTGCCAAGGTCCCTGTAACCTCTACAAGGCTGGGCCCATGATCTCTGAGGGGCTCGACCCACAACCTTGTCATGGTCACTTAGGATAGGGGCTTGGATGTCCCCATCCCGGGGGCTCGCTGGACTGGGCATTTCCCTGACCCACTGATTGCTGCGTATTGTTCAAAGCAAACATAGTTTATTAAACAGCCAGCAATTAAAAAGAAAGAAATTTGAGAAAGGTTAAAGGAAAACACCAACGTGTCTCTGGGGTGTGAGGGATGCTCACAGTCTGGCTCTCACACATTGTAGGTCCCCTGCCCAGGCCTGGCTGTGTGGCAAGGAAGCTGCGGGTGGAACATGTTCTCTGGTGGTGGCCACACCCCCAGGCTCTAGGGGGCAGGGCCCTTCTCCCAGTGTCACCCCACAACGGGTTCATGACCACCTCCCAGTCCAGCCTGCGCGGCCTCTGGGCTGGGGACATCACCCCGCACTGGGACCTCCCCAGCTGCTAACCGCAGCCAGCTCCGGACGGCTCCAGCCTCAACTCCAGCTGCAGCTCTGCTTCAGAGTGGCTTGGTTCAGCTCTGCTCAGATCCCTGGCCTGGCTTCTCTGCCCTACCAGCCGCAGGACTCTTTTCAATTTGTGCACATCTTTTCTGAACTGAGTGGCCCAAAACTGGACACAATACTCCAAATGTGGCCTCACCGGTGCCGAATAGAGGGGAATAATCACTTCCCTCCATCTGCTGGCAATGTTCCTACTAATGCAGCCCAATATAGTGTTAGCCTTCTTGGCAATAAGGGCACACTGCTGACTCATATCCAGCTTCTTGTCCATTGTAACCCCCAGGTGTTTTTCTGCAGAACTACTGACTTGCCAGTCGGTCCCCAGTCTGTAACAGTGCATGGGATTATTGCATTCATCTTTTGCATGTCCAAAAATGAATTGGTTATTGAGGGCAGATTTCATGCCTTTGGGGGGGACGAATCAGATGGGAAAACTCCAAGTGTCTACTACTTAAGAATTTGAGAGTCTGATTTAGGGACACTCGGGACGGAAGGAATTGTTGGAACCTGGTGGAAGACAGAGTTGTGAACCTTGTGAGGGCAGAGAGGGGCAAAAGAGTGAAAGATGGAGGAGAAGGAGGGTATCTCTACACTATGAAGTGAAGTCAATTTTATTTTAGTCGATGTTTACCCGCCAAATTCACGAAGTCGGAGGAGCGTTGATCACACCACGTTTATTGCATCAGGGGATTGCATCCCCTAGAGCTGTGCTTGCATTGATTAGCAAAGCCGTGCACTGTGGGTAGCTATCCCTCAGTGCAACTAGTCACAGGGGCTTTTAGGAAGGTCTTCATCCTCCTATGATGCAACGTCCTTCCTCCTGCCCCCCCTTTTTTTCCTAAACAAACACACAAACAGTTTTTGCGCCATTTTCCAGAACCCTGTCTGTGCCATTTGTTTGCTATTGCCGGAGAGGTATTGAGCCCCCTCAACTCTGCACTATCATTGTGAGCATCACAAACACCTCGTGACTGATCTTTCAGTACTTGCAAGGCTGAGACAGGAGCTGCAGCACGGAAAATTGGGATGTTACTCAAGCCACCCTGCCACAAGCCATAGAACGAAAGAATTCCTGGTTGCTACTGGTTGTCACGGAGCAGATGCAGTTGGTATACTGCCTATTCCGGTGCTGGGATACAAGCACTGACTGGTGGAATTACATCGTTATGAAGGTCCAGGAAGATGAGCAGCGGCTGCAGAGCTTTTGGCTGCATAAAGCCACTCTTCTTGAACTCTGCGCAGAGCTGTCCCCAGCCCTGAAGCGCATGAATACTCACTTGAGACCTGCTCTGACAGTGAAGAAGTGAGTGGCCGTTGCTCTGTGGAAGCTGGCAACACCAGACAGAAATCAATAATGAATCGATCAATCCATCGTAGGAGCTGCTGTGATGCAAGAGATGCAAATGTGCACAGCCATTAACAGACTTCTGCTAAGAAGGGTAGTGTCTTTGGAAACGTGCAGAACATAAAGGATGGGTTTGCAACCAAACTGTGGTGCGGCGATAGATGACACGCATATCCCTATCTTAGCACTGGAGCACCTTGCCACAGAGTACATAAAATAAAAGGGTTTCTCACCAAAAGAAACAAGGGAAGTAACAGAGCACAGAGTCCCAGCCTGGCATGATAGTGTCTGTTTCCATGGGGAAAATTTAGCTACTTTCCAAAAGAGGAATTGCATTGTGGATCAGACCTATGGTCCAGCACATCCAGTGTCCTCTCTCTGACCAAAACAAACCCAGGGGCTGCTGAAGAAGGTGTTGGGGGGATAACCTGACCATCATAAGGCTGTCATCTTAACACCTAACAGCCAGAGATTGGCTTTTTTCTGAAACATGTGGGTGTATAGGCTTTCCAAGATATTTATTTAGCTGTAGCTATTGTAACGGAACATTCTTAATATTCATGTAAATATCCTAAACTTGTCTGATTCTTGCTTAGTTCCTGGCCTCAATTTCATCTTGTGGCAATGAGTTCCTCTGTGTAATTATGCACTGAGTGAAGAATGCATTCTTTTTTAAATCAGTTTTGAATTTGACTTGTTTCAGTTTAATTGCATGTCCTCTTGTTCTTGAGTTTTGAGACAGGGAGAACCAGTCAGTATTTTATGGACTCTTCTCCAATCCCCTCATAAATCTCAACCTTTCTAAGGTAACAATCCCTGTCTTTTCAACCTCTCTCCCTAAGAGAATTTCCCCAGGCCCTTGATCTTTCTCATTGCCCTTCCCTGAACCCCTCTAGTTCTGCAATATCCTGTTTCAGAACGGTGCTCAGTACTGCACAGAGGAGCCCAGAGGAGGGTGAAGCACTGAGTGATTGATCTCATGGCATTGTATTTCAGTATTATTCCCAATCCCACTCCTCCTGTGTCTCAGGGTTTTCCTTAGTTTTTGGTCATTCTAGCACTTCGAGCAGGATTTCACAGAGCTGTGTACCACGACACCAGGTCCCTGTCATTAATTCATACAGTTAAATTAGAACCTTGTAAGGTGTTGGAGGAGTTCAAGTTTTTCCCTTCAACTGGCATATACGTTGCCCTGATTGACATTAAACGTCATCTTCCACCATGCAGCTCGGTGTGATGCTAGGTCGAAAAAACCCAAGTAACTTTGCAAGTTGCACGGACCATCTCTGACCTTTCAAGATATGTTACAGGAAAATACACTGGTAGTGAGGTCATTCCTTGTAAGTAGACGAGAGCTTTGATATGAAGTGTATTGTTGGTAGGTATTTGATGTTATTTACGTATCTCTGTTAGAGGTTAGCAATGTAGATAAACTGCTTTCCTGTCTGTCACTGTTCTATTGATTAAAAGTTGAAAAAGAACATCTGAGCATTTAGATGGAGCTTTGAATTTAACAATACTATTCTTGGTATTTCTATTTGAAGTTTAAGTAGTTAATGCCTGTGAATGTTTGTAAATGGCCAGTCATCTTATGCTAAAGTACCTAGCTATTGGTGTGCTCAGAACACAGGAGATGGTACTTCAGAATCTCAAGTAATCATCTATTAATGGTTCAAGGAGATACCTGCTTCCAAGAAAATATTGATCAGCCTGCATGGATCTACAAAAGACTCTAGTGGACTGATCCTTTATATCTCAAATCAGTCCAAGCTTGTCAGGGAAAGTTTGGATCACAAGACTGAGATCCCAGCACCGGCCTTGAATCACCGGGATAACTCTCATGGGAGAATTTAAACAAACCCCGCACACGGACTATTTAGTCTTCATTCCTCTGAATCAATTAATCTACAACTGATGCTGTGAATCAAAGGATTGAAACCCTCCAGGTACTGGATGCACACTAGAGGGACTATAGAAGCCTGCAAACTCCACAATTCTACTGGAAACTAGATATATATATATAGACTTTCCAATCGCTTGTATGTATCTGATTGCTTTAATCCTTTAACATTTCTCTTATAGTTTCTTTCTTTCCTTTCATAATAAATCTATAGATTTAGCTACTAAAGGATTGGCTGGCAGCGTTGCATATTGGATAAGATCCCAATTTACATTGATCTGGTGATGTGGCTGACCTTTCTGGTAAAGAGCATACAGTATTAAAGAACTTATCTCTTTATTGGACCTAGTGATTGATTGGGAGGCAGAGACTGAAATGCAGGAAAAGAGACTGTGTATATTTTGTTTTAACTTCTTGGTAACCAGTGTGGGGATTCAGAAGCAGTTTGTGGCTGGTTGGGAAGTTGGTTCAGTGTCACTCACCAGAGCTGGAAGAATCTGCTCTCCTTCTGCAGCCTTCCCTGACCAGCGTGCCCTGGAATTTTCAGGTGGGAATCCTAGGCAGGGACAGGTCACACTGGGCCTAAATTCTTTAGTTCCATCTGAAAATGTTGCCACCTCACTGCTCTCCACCCTTTCTAGATTAAGGAAACAGATCAGTGCTTCGACCCTCTCAACGTCACCTCCTCAAATCCTTCAACATTCATCCTCAATGGCATCCCGGGGCTGGAAGCTGCCCACATCTGGATTTCCATCCCTTTCTCTATGTTCTACCTCATCACCCTTTTGGGATATTTCACAGTTCTGTTTGTTGACAGCAAAGAGCATACCCTGCACAAGCCCATGTATCTGCTGCTCTGCATGTTGGCAATCACAGACATTGTGTCCCGAAGGCACTGTGCATATTTTGGTTCGGTTTCAAAGGCATCACTGTGGATGGCTGCCTCACCCAGCTGTTCTTCCTTTATCTGTTTGCTACTACGCACTCAGCTGTCCTCATGATAATGGCCTTCGATCACTACATCGCCATATGTGACCCTCTGAGATACGCCACCATTCTCACCATTGTACGAATTGCTAAACTAGGGTTTGTGGCTTTGATACGAGCTGCTTTCTTGATTCTGCCAATGTCCCTGCTACTGCGGAGGCTGCCATTTTGCGCCAACCGTGTTATCCTCCACACATACTGTGAGCACCTCGCTGTGGTGAAGATGTCTTGTGGTGACACCAGAATCAACCAGATGTACGGCCTGGTGTCAGCATTAGTCATCATCGGGTTAAACCTGACACTCATTGGCCTGTCCTACAGGCTGAACATCAGGGCCGTCCTCAGGAACTCCTCCAAGAAAGTCCACCAGAATGCCCTCAACACCTGCACAGCCCACATCTGTGTGATGCTGATGACTTACACTCCCTACCTCTTCACTGCCCTGACAAATGGGTTCGGTCAGGGCATCGCTGCCCATGTTCACATCCTCTTGGCCAACCTCTATCTCCTTGTGCCTCCCATGCTCAACCCTATTATTTATGGTGTCAAAACCAAAGAGCTTCATGAAAAAGTGGGAAAATACACCTGCAGAATGTGATTGCCTGGGGCCACTCACTTTAAACCTGCATGACAGGAGGGGGAAAGGATGTCTCTTCCTTAATCAAGGGTTCTCTGTCCCAATTTCGTTGATCTGAAGCTTGAGGACATTCAGTTTCAGAAGTTCCTGACACCTAATGTCTTATCACTCCATCAGCAAGCACTGCCCTCTCCTTTGCTAATTTCCACCTTTCTAACCATCACCTGATCTCTTTCAGAATCACCTGTCATCCCCCACCCCACATACCCTGTCCCTCGTTCTTTCTGTGACTTCCAGACCGCCAGTACTGATGATTTCTTATTGGCTTTCAGACCTATATTCCATCAGTATTGTTGCTGTTTCTCACCATTCCTCACTCTCCTTCTCACTCTTCTCCATCTTTGACTGTTTTGCCCCTCTCTGCCATCATGAGGTCTCCAACTCTGCCATGCACCAAACTCCAACAATCCCTTCCAGTCCTGAGTCTCCCAAAATCAGTCTCTCTGAATTCTTAACTAGCAGATACTTGGAGTTTGCCCCTCTGCTTTGTCCCTCACAAAGCGATGAAATCTGCCCCCAATTATCAGTTCATTTTGGTGCACAGATTATACATGAACTGGGGACAAAATAAACAAAAAGTCTATTTCATAGAAAAATCACAGATGCAAGATCCTAGATACCATGGCACTCACCCTCCTTCTTCGAGATCCTGGTAGCACCTGAAGGAATGCTCAACCTCTGCTTCTTGCTTTTATATGAGTATGGCCCTTCTGGCCCCTGATTCGCTGCTCCTCTGCAGCCATTCTATGCTGCCTGGAGGTCTTCTCTTCTGCTCTCTCCTGGAGCAGTGTGAGTAGTGGTCTTTTGCGTGCTTCCAAGACATGCACGCTGTTTCATCATCGATAAACCAGCAGGATGAAACCACGTAATTGGGGGAAAATAGGTACCCAAAGAATTCATAAGGGTCTCTCACAATGCTGGTCTTGGGCAGATTTGTTTTTTGGACAAATTTACCCCACAGAGAATTTAAAACAGTTTAGCGATTTGACGCTTAGCGGGTTTACGGTGGTTTCATGCCGGCGTAAACGTACGCCTTCTTTCTGATAAAAATCATTAATGTACTTATTTTTCTGTTCCTCGTCAGCGCACCAGCTGGGATACCCTGAAGCCTCTTGTTTTTGATGCAGGTGTAATTTTATGTACTCTGAAAAGAGTTTGACAATTTTTTCCTTGAAATGCCAGATTTTGTAGATATTTGCCACCCCGTACCCCTTTGCTACGGTCGTGTTCAATTCCACCATGCACCAAGTCCCCAGGAGGGCCTGTTCCTCGTCAGAGTGGGTGGCAAACTCATGTTCCCACTATGTCAAACCTGTGTGGAAACTGAACAGCGAGAGATGTGCACCCACACTGACTACTCGGTCTCCGGCAATACCAACATCTTCATTGCCTGTTTCACCACCGCTTATGCCCGTTTGGAACTGTACAACCTGCTAGACAGGTTGCAAGAGCGGTGCCTGTACCACAATATGGACTCAGTGATATTTGTGCAAAGGGAGGGTGACTGGAACCCCTCTCTGGGGGATTATTTAGGGCACCTCACAAGTGAAATCCCGCCAGATCAGCACATCACCGAGTTTGTTTCAGCCGGTCCGAACACGTACGGGTACAAGCTGTCGGGCAGAAAGGCCTGTATGAAAGTTAAAGGTATTACCCTGAACGTAGCAAACTGTGAAAAGATCAACTTTGACAGTTTGAAAGATGTGGTCCTGCACTATAGTGCCAACCTGAGGAAAGTACCTCCAAAAAATAGAGGTGCAGTGACCCTCTATTGTGAGGAACAAAAAACAGTGGCAAATAGAAACAAAGACCCTTAAGAAAATGCAAAAAGTCATTTATAGTAAGAGGGTCCTCAGAGAAGGGTTTAAAACGCTGCCCTACAGCTTTTGAAAAAAATGGACACGCAGTGGAAACATGCATTTTCTGTAATTCTCGTGGGTCCTAGCAACTGCGGGAAAAATTACTTTATAAAAAACATGTTGGATAACGCCGAGTGAATGTTGTCTGTCACACCTGAGAACATCATGTGGTGTTACAGTTTTTGGCAGCCTCTGTATAAAGAACTGCTCAGCAATTTTCCCTTTATCAATTTTGTAGAGGGTATGCCCGATGCTTTTGACGATGACCGTTTGTTTCCAACCGATAATAGTTGGAATATGGAAATATGGTTATCATAGATGATCTGATGAACTCTGCTTGTGAAAGCGATGAAATTGAGAAAGCTTTTGCCAAGTATGTGCATCACAGGAACCTGTGCATTATGTATATAGTTCAGAACGTGTTCTGTCAGGGAAAAAAAGAGTCACATGATTAGCCTAAACCCCAAGTACATGGTTCTGTTTAAAAACCCTCAGGATAAATTACAAATCGCCACGCTCACCCGGAAAATGAGCCCCAGCAAGGTTTAGAAGCTTTTGAGGATGCTACCAAAAAACCTTATGGCTACAAGGTGGTGGATTTAAATGCTTCCACACCAGAGGCTTATAGACCAAGAACCGGTCTTTTCCCTCCAGACAGGCTGACGGTTTACACTTTAAAAAGAACAACAGCCTGGTATAAAAAGAGGTGACTTGTCAGGCAGCCCTTTTTAACAGTCGGACCGGCCGGCCGAAAACATGTCTAGACGTGTAAAAAGAAACCTGGTCCTTTTAAAATGACTTAGCAAATCATCCCCGCAGCAAAGGAAGGCTATACTGTGTTCGGCTTCTGATGATTTAGTGGCAGCCGTCTCAGAGATAGCATTGAATACCGTAAAAGGAAACATACCTTTGATACAGAATCAAGTGTGCGTGTTGAAAAAGGGACGAACGTTTTTAAAAACTCTCTCTAATAAGAGGGTGTCAATTAAAAGAAAAAAAACATCTGGTGAAGCAGTCCGGAGGGTTTATCGGGCCTGTTACGTTTTGCTATTCCTCTGCTAACTGGACTTTTGACTAATCAATAATGGAGCACGTGGAAAAAATGTACCTGGTGCCCAGCCGACCGTTTGAACAATTAAGGGCTCACCCGGAGGAAAATATCACAAAGACTGCAATTCGTTTGCTGGATGCTGAAATGAAGTCTGTTCTTCAGAGGACTGACTTAGATGAACATGAAAAGGTTAAACTATATGCCGCCGTGCTTCAGAGGTACCTAACGTACGTGAAGCAGAACGATGCAGCTCAAGAAAAAATAAGTCTCTTTTTACCAAAACAGGACCAGGAACAGAACACGCCCCTAGAACCACCAAAAACCTTTGACCCTGTTGCTCAGGAAGTATTGGATAGCGTCGGTAAGTGCTATAAGAAAAATGCAACTGTCTTGATAAATATGCTGGGGCAGGTTAAAAATATATCTTCGTGGGATGAGAAAGGCTTGGTGGTTAACGGCTCTAACAAGCTTGACTTGGTCAGGGCCGTCACCCAAACTCGCGCCATTCATAGCAGACAAGAACCAAAAGGATGGGACATGTTGATGAGCGTCATGTCAGAGCTAAATGTGCCATCTTCCGTCATGGGCAACGTGACCAACAGGGTCTTTTGGAATGGCTGAAAACTGCGGCCGTGGTTAATTAGGAACCTTTTTTGCCTCCTAAAAAATGAAAACTGGCTAAAAGCTCTGAATGGCTCAGTGTGTAATGTTTTTTCATGCTCTAAATCGTAATGTTTTTGCTTTAAATAAAAAAGTATGTACTTTTTTTTACAATTTAATATCTACATGTGCGTTTTTTAAAAAAAAACAACCAGACATCAATTGTTTTTCTTAAAAACCCCTTGCTAGGGGCACTTTATTAAGAAACACGGCTATAAAAGTCATTGCAAGATACACACGTCTGGGCATGTTGAAATATGTTTTGGGCATGCCTGGGTTTGCCCAAGAATTTACTTTTTATCTTTCTTACAAAATTCATCACTATCCGGTCGTTTTGCACAAAGTCCTTAGAATATAATTTTAAAAACTGGTCAAAAGGTAAACCCTTGCTACGGTGGTGTAAAAAAACCACACGGTGATAGCCGCAGGCAACGAAACAGGGGTCTTGTAATTGTTTAGTGTGAAATGCGATGTCGGTGGCATTTTTGTTTAAAAATTTCATACTGTTTCTAGGAAACAATATGCTGTTCGGGGGGGTGTCCGTATGAATCAAAAAACTCTTCATGGTCACATTCCGCCAGGTACAAGGTGAGCAAGTGTTCACCCAGTTGGTTGTGAGGATGCGTGTTGACCACCAATCCCAGGGGCCTCTGAGACAGCTGGCCACCGGGGAGCCAATCGCTAGGGAACACATCTAAGAATCCCTCTTTCGTGTCAGGGTCCGCTGATAAAACGCGCAAGAGCTTCATGGTGTCTATGTTCACGTGTATTAAAACAGAACGTTTCTCCGCTGATTTATCTCTATGACATTGTCAAAAACCCCATCCACGATCATATTGACGGTGGCTGTCAAAGCCTTTGCAAAACGTATTTCCGCTCTCAGGATCCCGGTTTTAATTAGGGAATAGTGGTCAGTGCATTCTTGGTCCGGAGAGAGGTCAAAGGCAAACAATGAGGGATTTACTTTGCAATCATTTGATCCATAACACTATGTCAATGTATACATTTTCAGTAACTCCCTATAGACCCTTATTTGGTTACATTGATGCCTATAAAATCAATATTAACAAGTACATAATGAATACAATTATACCCGCCCTGTTTGTTGTTTACAGGATTACCATATAGAGGTCA
The DNA here is from genome assembly GCF_026122565.2 of Emydura macquarii macquarii. Classification (NCBI taxonomy): domain Eukaryota; kingdom Metazoa; phylum Chordata; order Testudines; family Chelidae; genus Emydura; species Emydura macquarii. The sequence continues at coordinate 30,330 of NW_027132882.1, read as the reverse complement.
GGCACATCACCTTAAAACCTATACATTTTACACTAGCATTCTTTGAAGTAAAGGCATGCCAGGGGGAGAAGGAAGAAAATGCTTCTTTTCCACCAAGGCCTTTCTTAGAAGTGACGATAATGATTCTATTAGCCTCATTTCCAGCACAGATGGCCAATTAACAGAAACAAGATTTGCCCTTGCCATGACCTGTTCCCTGTAAATTAGGCCTGACTATTTGTCCAGCTTTTAACTCTTTTCTCTCCTACAGGCCCCATAGCAGGACCATGAAAAGAACTAGAGTCTGTGTACCCTGGAAGGCGGACAGCATGTGTTGCTCGGCCAGAGGATCGAGTCACCAATGACCCGCCCAGAGAACCATCAGCCAGGGGGCCTGTGAGAGGTGGGTGCCACCCATTTTAAGACCAAAGAAGGGCTATGGGCCAGTAGGGATACAGAAGAGATGTAGGGGGCAAGGCAGGATTCACCTCCTGGAGCACAAGTTGAGCACATGAGAAGTGGCATCTCTGTGTGTTGGGTGAGTGCCATGGTATCTAGCCAGCCCATCAGGTGTAGTCCACGAGGTCTCAGATTCTGGTGACGTCTGCCAAGAAAAACTCCCACCAAGCCTCAGTTATTCCAATAACATCATAATTCCTTGTTGTGTGCTAGGAATTCCAATTTCTTCCGCTTGTTTCCCAGGCCTCTTGTGTTCATATACTGCACCTAAGATAATTAGCCGATTGCCCTAATGTCAATATGAATCAGAAACTGAAATGCCACAGTTTCTAAGAGAGTCCTGTGTGGGACTAGCCCTCCAGCACTCCATTCCCATTGGTCTCTCCTTTATCCCCTCTGCCTGGATGTACACATTCCTTCTGCATGAGCCCCAGTCGCCCGGGGCTGACAACTGGAGCTCTTAAAAATAGAAACTCACACAGCTTGCGCCTCCCTTTACACTCCCCCACGCCTCTCGTAGTTTGGGAACCACTGCTCTAAACAGAACTGAAGGAAAGCAACTGCCCAGGAGAAGCACAAGAAATGCCTATTGGAATGATTGGCTAGTTTTCCAGCTCCTTCATACAGCTCCTCGTCACTAGCAGTTCAGCGTATTTGTCTGAATGATGGTGAGTCGATCAGCAGCTCCCTGTAAGGATGAAAGCGATTGGAAAGCTAAGGCCTCTAAAACATGTTCATGTAGGAAAAAATCTGTGTCAGCAAGTCATTCACCTTGTGACGACCCTCGCTCAGGGTCCGTTGGCAGGGAAGGGCTGCCTAGTAGACAAGGCTTAGGCTGTGACGTGCAGGGGGGCTGATGGCGAGGGACCCCAGATCCTCTCCCTGCTACTGTGGGAAACTTTCCTGGCTCACTCACTGGCCCTGGGGGAGTTGGCTAGAATCTGAGTCCTCACTCCCACTCCTTTTCCCCAGACGCCCACCTGACTTCAAGGGATACCCTCCCACTCTCCTGTGTGGTGGGGTCCCTCCAACCCCGACAAGGCTGGCCCAGGATCCCTGGGCGGCTCGATCCACAACCTTGTCATGGTCACTTAGGACAGGGGCTAGGGTGACTCTTTCCTCAACGGCCATGTCCCTGACCCGCTGATCACTACATTAAGTTCAAACCTGATACAACTTGTTAAACAGCATCTGTAAGAAAAATAAGGAAAAAAAATGGGAAAGGTTAAAGGAAAGAAGGAGCCCTGCCCTGTGGGAATGAGGACTCTCCCAACTGATAGTCTCTGGGATGTAAGAAAACTTCACAATCTGTCCCTTACATGACCCAGTCCCCCCTCTCACATCCTCGCTGTGCTGTGCTAATACCAGGAATAAGACGCCTGCTCTGGCAGTGGCCACATGCCCACAAGCTCCAGCCGGGTCACTGTACGTGTGATACAGAAGTTCAGCCTTGTAGTTTCTTCCCTTGTCTTTGGCTGTCTGTAAGTGTAGCATCAGTTCATCAAACTGAGCAAGAACCCTGCTCACACAGGCCCCCGTCAGAGTCACGTCTCGCCCCACCGCCCACTCAAGACCAGCCTACAAGACCTTCTTGTCTGGTAACATCTCCCTGTGCTGGGCCCTCTGCACAGGGCCCTGCCTTCCTGCTCTGCCCCCAGCTCCACTTGGGTGGCTGCTCTCCCATTAGCTCTGCTCTACACACAGTTGCCAGATTTCTACTGCGACCATGGCTCAAAGTCCCTTAAAAACTAGCCCCAAACTAGCCCAAGCTACTTATTGAAACAAAGCTTTTGTTATGAACACATTGGCCTCTTCATCAACTAACAAAGGAAAGCTTTCATGAGATATGCAGCTTTTTTATGTAATCCAGGCTGTACTACAAGCCCCAGCAGGAGTTACTCCACATTAGCAACAAAGCTATGAGCAGATAATCAAATTCAAACTCAGAACCTCTGTCCTGGTACTTGTACCTCCCCACTTGTGCCCCGTGGGAGGGTTGGCAGATGTTCCAGAGCGACGCTCGTGGTTTTTCCCAGCTCTCCTGAATTATGGACCTGCCCCTGAAGCCAAATGTCTTTAAAGTCCCACTCCTTCCTGGGCAATAATGTACTTCAAATAGTGTCCTCCACCAGCATGGGAGCAAATGGAGAAAACCCGAGAAGATTTCCCATCCCTTCTGGGACTTTCCTTTGATGAGAACTCGGGGAGATGGATTTGCAGAGGCTGTTGACATCACCCTGCAAGGAGTAGGTTGGCTGCTGGAAGCCAGGGTGAGGCCATGATGATTGTGGGCCGGTTACTGGTGAAGGGCCATGAGCCATAACATCTCAGTGTTAAGGCCCGCAAGGGTACAAGGCAGGTGGTGATAGACCCCTTTACTGGTCTAGGTGATGCCCAAAATGTCACAGTTTATGCCACTCTGCAGCATCTAAGCAGGGTGCTGTCTGTGAAACATTGAATCCCTTTGTTGATGGGGGCACATGGGAAACACTTCAGAGAAAACAGAAGTGCACTAGAAAAGGGAAGTTGAGAAGTATAGAACTTGAAAGCCTGCGGTTGCATATTGGTTTATTTTCTGTGTAACTCGTCTATGTTTGCTTTTCCTCACTATTTCATCAGGTCCTTTTCTGCCAAACTTCTGCCCAGGCAGCGATCCCTAGTCTGTAGCAGTCCATGGGATTCTTCCATCCTTGATCTTTGCAACTGGTATTTTTTCATGAAATAGAATTTTTGTTTATTTTGTCTCCAGTCTGTGTACAATGTGTGTACCAAAATAAACTGAGAATTGAGGACAGTTTAGAATATTGTGTCCAGTTTTGGGCCCCCCACTACAAAAAGGATGTGGACAAGTTGGAGAGAGTGCAGCGGAGGGCAACAAAAATGATTAGGGGGCTGGAGCACAGGACTTATGAGGAGAGGCTGAGGGAACTGGGCTTGTTTAGTCTGCAAAAGAGAAGAGTGAGGGGGGATTTGATAGCGGCCTTTAACTACCTGAAAGGGGGTTCCAGGGAGGATGGGGCTAGGCTGTTCTCGGTGGTGGCAGATGACAGAACAAGGAGCAACGGTCTTAAGTTGCAGGGTGGGAGGTCTAGGTTGGACATTAGGAAAAAGTTTTTCACAAGGAGGGTGGTGAAGCACTGGAATGGGTTACCTAGAGAAGTGGTGGAATCTCCATCTTTAGAGGTTTTTAAGCTGAGGCTTGACAAAGCCCTGGCTGGGATGATATAGCTGAAGTTAGTCCTGCTTTGAGCAGGGGGTTGGACTCGATGACCTCCTGAGGTCCCTTCCAACTCTAATATTCTATGATTCTATGATTCTATGACAGGTTTCATGGCTTTGGGAGGAAGGGGGGCGAATCAGAGGGGAAAACTCCAAGTGTCTGCTAGTTAAGAACTCAGAGAGATGGATTTGGGGAGACTCAGGACTGGAAGGGATTGTTGGGGTCTGGTGGACGGCAGAGTTGGGGACCTTGTGATGGCAGAGAGGGGCAAAAGAGTCAAAGGTGGAGAAGAGTGAGGAATGATGAGAATCAACATACATAGTGATGGAAAATAGGGCTGAGAGCATATGAGAAATCATCAGCAGGCTGGTGGTGGGGAAGTCACAGAAAGTCCGAGTGATAAGAAGTGTTGGCCTGGGGGATTACAGGTCATTCTGACAGAGATCAGGTGATGGTTAGACAGATGGAAATTAGCAATGGAGAGGGCAGTGCTTGGTGAGGGAGTGATAAGACATTAGGTGTGAGAACTTCTGAAACTGGTAAATTCCTCAATGCTGAGCTCTGCCAAATTGGGACAAAGCACCCTTGATTAATGAGGACATATCCTCTCCCCCTTTTGTGATGCAGCTTTAAAGTCCGTGGCCCCAGGGGATCACATTTTGCAGATGTATTTTCCCACTTTGTCACGAAGCTCTTTGGTTTTGACCCCATAAATGATAGGGTTGAGCATGGGGGGCAGTAGGAGATAGAGGTTGGCCAAGAGGACATGAATGTGGGCAGCGATTCCCTGACCGAAGGAGCTTGTCAAGGTAGGGAAGAGGCTGGTAACACAAGTTATCACCATCACACTGATGTGGGCTGTGCAGGTGTTGAGGGCCTTCTGGTGGGCTTTCTTAGAGGAGATTCCGAGCACAGCCCTGATGATCAGCCCGTAAAACAGGCCAATGAGTGTCAGGTCTGACCCCATGATCACAAATGTTATCACCAGGACGTACATGCGGTTAATTATGGTGTCCCCACATGAGATATTCACCAGAGCCATGTACCCACAATATGTTTGGGGGATAACGCGGCTAGCACAGAATGGCAGCCTCTGCAGTAGCAGGGGCATTGGCAGAACCAAGAGAACAGCTCGTATCAAACCCACTATCCCTAGCTTTGCGATTCGTGCGTTGGTGAGGATGGTGGCGTATCTCAGAGGGTCACATATGGCAATGTAGCGATCGAAGCCCATTGTCACAAGGACAGCTGAGTGCATAAGAGCAAGCATGTAAATGAAGAACATCTGGGTGAGGCAGCCGTCCATAGTGATGCTTTTGAAACTGAACCAAAATATGCACAGTGCCTTCGGCATGATGCAGGTAGACGTACCGATGTCTGTAAGCGCCAACATGCAGAGCAGCAGGTACATGGGCTTGTGCAGGGTCTGCTCTTTGGCAACAACAAACAGAATTGTGAAATTTCCCAACAAGCTGATGATGTATAACATAGAGAAAGGGATGGAAATCCAGTTGTGGGCACCTTCCAGCCCAGGGATGCCATTTAGGGTGAACGTTGGTGGGCCAGAGGATGTAAGGTTGAAAGCCTCCATGAGGTGGTCTAATCACCAATGATGATTTTAAGTGCTCAGATTCCTGTGAAGGGAGAGATGCCCAGCATGGGGGTTACACACGTGATTTCAAATAACACGGTAAATATTACCTAGTTCCAACAATCTAGAAAAGGGGAGTGAGCAGAGAGGTGACAACATTATTCCCCTCTAATCAGCACTACAGAGGTTACATTTAGAGTTTTCTGTCCAGTTTTGAGCCCCCCACTAAAGGAAGGATGAGGAGAAATTGAAGAGAGTCCAGAGGATAGCAACAAAATCATTAGGTGGCTGGAGCACATGACTTATGAGGAGAGGCAGAGGGAACTAGGCTTGTTTTGTCTGAGAAAAGAAGAATGAATGGGGATTTGATAGCAGCGTTCAACTACCTGAAAGGACGTTCCAGGGAGGATGGAGCTAGGCTGTTTTCAGTAGCAGCAGATAAAAGAAGTAAGAGGAGTGGTATCAAGCTGCAGTGGAGGAGGTCTAGGTTGGATATGAGGAAAAGATTTTTCACTAGGAGGGTGGTGAAACATTGGAATGTGTTACCTAGGTAGGTGCTGTAATTTCTATCCCATGCAATTTTTAACATGCAATTTTAAAATGCATTTTTAACATCCCTGGCTGGGATGATTTAGTTGGCGTTTGTCTTGCTTTGAGCAGGAGCTTGGACAAGACGACCTCCTGTAGTCCCTGCCAAACCTAATATTCTATGATTCTATGATTTCCACTTGACACCAAAGTATTTCGGCCATAGTCCAGTCCAGGGATTTTCTCAGAGGGAGTTAACCAATCCAGGTGAATAAGGAGCATGATGGGTGATGATGTTCAAAGTTAATAAGTGCAACATATGTGCCTACTAGAGGGAAAAACTTGAACCCTTAAACACCTTACGAGGTTCCAATTTAACTGTATGAATTCAGGGTAGGGACCTGGTGTAATGGTTTACAGCTCTGTGAAACCCTGCTGAAAGCGTAGGCACAGAAAAAAACTAAACAAAACCTTGGGACACAGGAGGAGTGGGATAGGAAATAATACCAAAAATACAATGCCATGAGATCAATCAGTCAATGCTACACCCTCCTCTGGACTTCTCTGTGCAGTACTGAGCACCCTTCTCAAACAGGATATTGCAGAACTAGAGGGGTTCAAGGAAGGGCAACGACAAGGATCAAGGGCCTGAGGAAGCTCTCCTAGGGAAAAAGCATGAAAAAACTGAGATTGTTTCCTTAGGAAGGAGAGAAATAAGAGGGGATTTGGGAAGAGCCTATTAAATACTGACTACTAGACGGCATATGAAGAATGTGTTCTCCATGTCTCGTAACACAAGGTCAAGAGGACATTCAATTAAATTGAAACATGGCAAAGCCAAAACTCATTACAAATTGAATGCTTTCTTCACTCAGTGCATTATTAGACAGAGAAACTCATTGCCACAAGATGAAGTTGAGGCCAGGAGCTAAGGAAGAATCAGGAAGGTTTTTGGACATTTACATGGATAGTAAGAATCTTCCTTTATAATAGATACAGCTAAATAAATATTTTGGAAAGCCTGTATGCCTGTGTGTTTCACGGCACAAGTCAATCACTAGCTATTAGGCGTTAAGGTGACACCCTCAGGATGGTCAGGTTATCCCCCCAACGCATTCTTCGGCAGCCCCTGGGCAGTGGCTGTCAGAGAGAGGACATTTGACTAGATGAACCATAGATTTGATCTACAATGCAATTCCTTTTTTGGAAATGAGCCACGTTCTCCCCATAGAAATATACATTATCATGCCAGGCTGGGACTATGTGCTCTGTTACTTCCCTTGTTTCTTTTGGTGAGACACGTTCTTAAAGACATCTACCTTTCTCTGAGACAGAAGAAGTAGAATGGCTTTGTTATTCTGCCTTGTTAACTGACAAGGGTAAGCAGAGACACCCGTCTGCAACTCAGCTGCTTACCCTTCTCAGGGTTGAATACTGATAATGTTTGCAAATGTCAAAAAACATTGGGGGATCACAAATAATGAATGAGACGGGTCACTGAATAACAGCAATGTGGACTTGTGTGTAAACTGGGTTGAAGCAAAGGATGTATGTTCTAAGAACAAAGAAGTTAGGTGATACTTAGATGTTGTGGAAATCTATTGTGGGAAGCAGTGACTCAGAACAAGATTGGGAAGGCGTGAAGGGATAATTAGCTAAACATGAGCTAACTGCGTGACTCTGTGGCCAAAAGAGTTAACGTGATCTTAGCACGATAAACAGGGGAATCTCAAGTAGAGGAGAAAAGTTATTTTACCTCTTGCTTTGGCATTGGTGCAACTGCTGCTGGAATAATGTGTCCAGTTCTGACGCCCACAATTAAAGCTATATATAAAGCTATATATATATTATATATATATTATATTATTATTATTATATATATTATATATATTATATTATTATTATATTATTATATATATTTATATATATATATATATATAAAGCTATATAAAGTTATATACTGTGCACACTTCTCAGCTTGTTCATTGTTCTTGTGTAGCGTCCCCCAAAATTCCTCCCAGTGTGTGTGTGGGAGCAACAAGAGCAGCAGCACAGGTGCCTTGGCATCTGCTATTCGGGATATGACATTCTTCACCTTAAAGAAACTATCACTCTTGTCCCACTAGGAAAGGGAGCAGGTGGGACGGGGGCACCTCACCCTTGCAGAGGAAGAGTTGTGGGGAGTTTAGGGTGGTTTGGAGGCTGTGGGAGCCACGGGTGACTGGGAAGCCTGGAGAAGATGCTGATGCCCAGCGTAGTGTTGGAGTCAGAGGAGCCTGGGATGGGGAAGGAGATTATAGGCGGGGTTAGATCCGATGGGAGACGGAACCAGCTGAGGAGCAAAGATCAATGGTTCTTTCCCCTGGCGAAATGCCTGAAGTTGTGTAATTAACATTCAACAACCATTTAAAAAAATTTTTAAAAATGAGCAAAGGTTGTGACACCCAGGCTGCAATTCTCTGGTTCAGTCGTGGAAAGAGTCCCTGAGACCTGCCCAGACACATTCAGGGACAGGAAAGCTCCCAGCACATGGCCTGGGACCAACAATCAGAAGAAAAATTGAATTTCAGCAGTGCTGCCCGCCTATCTCTGCCCCCCACTCCCTGCCCCCACAACCCCCAGCGCTGCCACACAGTGATCCCACTCACCCAGGACCAGCACCACATGCCGGACACACCACACAGTGACAGCTTGTACAAATATCTACACAGCCTGGGTTAAACTCTGTGTCTTCCTGCACCAGGGTAAGGGGGGATGGAGGAGGAGAAGCCTGCACAGCCTGTCCAGGGGTGAAGGAAACCCCAGCAGCAGTGTATGCAGGAAAGAGGAGAGAGACAAACCCGAGGGGAGGGGAGAGAGAACATGGAGACTAAAAGGAGCCAGCGCGAGTAACCCTTCCTCAAAATGACACAAAACTTTAGCGAATTCCCGCCAGCTGGAAACAGATTTCTGATACCGCCTTTACATACTGGCAATTGCTGAAGTTGTCAGAAAAATGTTGTGGGATTAATCACATGAGGAGAAATGGGCTAGAGCGAGGGAGGCGTCAGGCACAATCTACCAGAATGTGTCCACTTTACAGATACCCATCTAGTCCCGGAGATTGCAGGAGGGCTAGTTACACCTCTTTGGTGTGTGAATTAGGCAGGATGTCTATTCTCCATTTTGCCCTCTTTCAGGACTCTGCACCACTGCGACCTGGATACTGCACGTCCCGCCCCACAAACACACACTGTGTGTGCCTGGATCTCCCCTAGTGAGATTTCCAACACTGCCTGCTTTCCTCTAAGTCAGAGGCATGCTTTTATTTTTACTTCATTTTGGTGCATCTCGTCTTCTACAGAACCAGAGAGGCAGGGGAATGGAAAGAGCAGACCACCCCCCAAAAATTGTCACCCTAATTGATTAGAACCTCTCAGCTGTATGTTTAAGATTTCAGCTACTCTCCGCTCAGCTCTTCTCTGACCTGAATGATCTCACCCATCCTTACAGGCCGTACGATGACTCCCATAGGAGTCACTGGAGGCTCATGGCTCGTGACAATCAGACCATTTATTTAAGTCCCTAAATGTGGATTTCGGGGGCAACCTGTCCCTGATGGGAGTTTTGCCATCGATCTCATTGGGACCAAGATGTCACCTTTAGTGTTGAGCTTCAGTTTCCCTGCTGTGAAAATAGTGGTTTCAGGTACTGCAGCAGCGAGAGCTATTCTGTTTAGGTGCTGAAAGAGTCTGAAGGCATCCTGAGACCCAGCATGAAAGATGGGGATTTCAAAACACAGGGGCCCTGATTTTCGTCTCAGTGATGCCAGTGTCAATCTGGAGTGAGCCACTGAAGGCAGAAGAGGAGAGCAGAATCTGGCCAGTGTGTGAAACCCTGTGTGACCTATTCGTGTTCTAAAATTTGTAAAGGCTCTCGCTAGACTTCTTAACCTGGCAGTAAAGTTGCTGAGTTGTAGAACTTGAGCGAAACAGAGAAAAAACTCCACAGACCAGAAAAAGGGAGATACTGAGACAGAGGGAAGGATACAGTAAGAGACAAGGAAATTATCTCAAAGAAAATATTTGTCTAAACTATTTACAACAAATCTTTAGTTCCACTTTTAAATCCCTTCATGTTTCTGACAATATTAAACAGTTCAAGTCTCCATGCTGGAGAATTCCTGCCCAGATTATTCTTGACTGGAACCTTCCCGAGCCCTTAGCACTAACATTATTGCAGAAACAGGGAACTCACCAAAATCCCACGCAGCAGAGAGAGGAAATCTTGTTACTGCGACCTGAAGATCAGCATACGAATCTCACATCTGACACTCGCAGTGCTGGACAGGGACCTTTATGATTTCCCTGTACAGTCCCTGTGGACTCTCAGGCTGGCCAGGACTCCGGGACAATTCCCTGTACTCTGTGAGCAGTGGCAACAGCAGAAAAGAGACCCTGGAGAATTTCAGCCAAACAGCCTCCCCTGAGAGTGAAGAAATAATTCACTGATAACAAAGAATTCCAGAGGGGTAGCTGTGTTAGTCTGTGTACAGCAAAAACAAGGAGGGTGCTGTATCACTTTAGAGACTAACAAATTTAATTTCAACAGGCATAAGCTTTCATAGGCTTCAGCCCACTTCCTCAAATGCAGTTGGTAGAAATAATACAGCAAATATTGTCAACATGTATAGGAGGCAACATATACATTTCCAAGAGCATAGACAGCAATGGGGTAGGTGGATGAAATGCCTCAAGCATATGGCCATTATGGCCAGTGCCAGGAGGAGTTTGATGACTTGACGTTGTAACCCTGCTGCTTAGGGTATGGTTCTGCAGCAAGGGGCTTCAGCTAAGAGCTGTCCCGTTCCATAAAGCACACAGTGTTTATGGAGTAATACACAGCACACATACACAACAGTAAAAATGCCCTGGGTGTGATTTACCTTACCTGGCTATGTTCTTGCTGCCAGAGGCCCTCCGGATCACACGGCCTGGTGTTCCCTGCTTGTCATTCAGTGTCTGCAACAAAACGACTCCCCTCTGTGCCCTGCCAGCTACACTCCAAGCAAACGAATGCCCTGCACACGTACAAACTTACAAATCAACCTGTCTGGGGGCAAATGTTTGTCATTGTCCCACCAATAAACAATGGTAACTGCCTACTATCAAACCATTGTCTATGAACTCTGGACGTGGCAGAGCCGCGCTGTCTGCGTAGCTTTGGTCTCGGCGCACGGTCCCAGAACACAGTTAACTTACTCTGCAGTGGGGCCACGGATGCGGGAGACGTACAAGCCTTGTTGGGCTCCCCAGTCCTGGTACCCACTGTCCTGAAGGGGAGGTCAGGGGGACTCTGCCACCAGGGCATGGAGAGCGGGGCTGGGCAGAAGGGCCTGGAGGAGGTTTGCACTATTGGCAGCCACCATGGACCTGGTTCCAGAGACCAGCTTCCAGGTCATGTAGAAAAACAGCAGCTGCGAGGGCTGTTCTAGCAAGGAGGGATTAACCCCATTCCCTTCCCACACCTGCTCTGAGAGAGCCAGAAGTCCCTGTCCAGCCTTTCTGAGTGAAAGCCCCACTAGTTAACACTAGGCAAAAGATGAGTCCCCCCCTGATCTCCCACTCCTCACCAGCCATAAACACATAAACATAATAACCTTAAATGAGAAGAAAATAATAATAAATCATCCTTACAGGAGTAAGAAGCTGATGTAAATGGGGTATGGTCCCGCTACTGTGGGGAACTCTCCTGGCTCACACACTGCCCCGGGGGCAGCTGGCTAGCGACAGGATCTCAGTCCTCACCTCCACGCCCTTTCCCCAGAGACCAGCCTGACCTAGAGGGCTCCCCTCCCACAGTCCTGAGTGCCAAGGTGCCTGTAACCCCGACAAGGCTGAGCCCAGGATCCCTGAGGGGCTCGACCCCCAACCTTGCCATGGTCATTGAGGACAGGGGCTTGGGTGTCCCCACCCCGGGGTGCTCTCCGCACTGGCATTTCCCTGACCCACTGATCGCTGCGTATCGTGCAAAGCAAACACAGTTTATTAAACAGCCACCAATTAAAAATAAATAAATTTGAAAAAGGATAAAGGAAAACACCCAACGTGTCTCTGGGGTGTGAGGAACGTTCACAGTCTGGCTCTCAGACATTGTAGGTCCACTGCCTAGGCGTGGCTGAGCAGCAGGGATGCCGTGGGTGGGATATGTTCTCTGGCGGTGGCCACACCCCCAGGCTCTACTGGGAAGGGCCCTTCTCCCAACGTCGCCCCCGTCAGTGTCATGACCCCATCCCAGACCGGCCTGCCCAGGGTACTCCTCGTCCTCCCCAGCCGCTCACCGCAGCCGGCTTCAGACAGTTCCAGCCCCAGATCCAGCTCGAGCTCTGCTTCAGTGTGGTTTGGCTCAGTTCTGCTCAGCTCCCTGGCCTGGCTTCTCTGACCTCCCACCCATCGGACTCTTTTCAATTTGTGCACATCTTTTCTGTACTGAGTGGCCCAAAACTGGACACAATACTCCAAATGTGGCCTCACCGGTGCTGAATAGAGGGGAATAATCACTTCCCTCCATCTGCTGGCAATGTTCCTACTTATGCAGCCCAATATAGTGTTAGCCTTCTTGGCAATAAGGGCACACTGCTGACTCATATCCAGCTTCTTGTCCATTGTAACCCCCAGGTGTTTTTCTGCAGAACTACTGACTTGCCAGTCGGTCCCCGGTCTGTAGCAGTGCATGTGATTTTTGCATTCATCTTTTGCATGTCCAAAAATGAACTGGTAATTGAGGGCAGATTTCATGCCTTTGGGGGGGATGAATCAGATGGGAAAACTCCAAGTGTCTCCTAGTTAAGTATTCGAGAGTCTGATTTGTGGAGGCTCTGGATGGAAGGGATTGTTGGAGCCTGTTGGATGTCAGAGGTGAGGACCTTGTGAGGGCAGAGAGGGGCAAAAGCGTGAAAGACGGAGGAGAGTGAGGAATGGTGAGAATCAACAACCATACTGATGGAAAAAAGGACTAGAGCCTGGGGGTGTGGCCACCGCCAGAGAACATATCAGTTCACTTTGGGACACACATTGCACGGAGACTGGGGTCAAAATAAACAAAATGTCTATTTAATAGAAAAACACAGATGCAAAGATGAAGGATGGAAGTATCCCATGCACTGCTACCCAATAGGGACTGACTGGCTAGACAGCAGATCGGCAGAAAAGGCCCTGATGAAATAGTGAGGAAAAGCAAAGATAGATGAGTTACACAGAAAATAAACAAAGATGCAACTTCAGGCTTTCTACATCTGTACAAGTCAAGTTTTGATTTCTAATGGAAGTTACCTGTTGTCTCTGAAGTGTTTCCCATGTGTCCTCTGTCAACAAGGGGATTCAGTGTTTCCCAGACAGCACCCTGCTTAGCTGCTTCAAAGTGGCACAGTCTGTGACATTCTGGGCTGCACCTAGACCAGTGAAGGGGTCTGTATCCACAAGCCTTGTAACCTTGGGCACCTTAACATTGTGGTGTTGTGGCTCACGGCCCTGAAACCAGTAACCAGCCCACAAGTATCATGGTCTCACCCTGGCTTCCAGCAGTTGACTTACTCCTTGCAGAGTGATGCCAACAGCCTCTGCAACTCCATCTCCCCGAGCTCTTATCAAAGGGAAGCCCCAGAAGGGACCAGAAACCTTCTGGGACTTTGAGCCGTGGATACAGTAGAAATCTGGCAACCATGTTAGGGCAGAGCTAAGGAGACAGCAGCTGCCCGAGTGGAGCTGGGGGCAGATCAGCAGCAGACAGAACAGGGGGGGCCAGAGAAGCAGCCGAGAAGGCAGAGCTGTGCAGGACACAGAGCAGCAGTGCTGAGCCAGAGTCAGAGAGATGGAGCAACCCAGACCAGCTGTGCCAGCGGAGAGCCAGGGTTGATCTACAGAGGGGAGCTGCGGGGCCACAGCTGGGATGGCAAATGCCAGCCGAGCCACAAGTAACACGGCAGCTGAGTGTGCTGAGCGGCTGGGGAGAGCAAGGCAAGGCCCTGGGCAGAGGGCCCAGTGCAGGAAGATATTGCGAGGCAAGAAGGCCCAGTATGGTGTCCTTGTGTGTGGGGTAGAGGGATACATGACCCCGATGCGGGCCGATGCTGGGGAGAAGAAGCCACTGAATACACTGCAGCTTTCTGACACGAGACCTGTGTCAGTTACCAAACGTTTTCCTAATGTCCAACCTAGACCTTCCCCCTGCAACTTGAGACCATTGCTCCTTGTTCTGTCATTTACTACCATTGAGAACAGCCTAGCTCCATTCTACTTGGAACCCCCTTCCAGGTAGTTAAAGGTTGCTATTAAATCCCGCCTCATTCTTCTTTTTTGCAGATCAAGCAAACCTAGTTCCCTCAGCCTCTCCTTGTAAGTCTTTTCCTCTAGCCCCCTAATAATTTTTGTTGTCCTCTGCTGGACTGTTTCCAACTTATTCATATTTTTTTGTAGTCCGGGGGCCAATACTGGACATAATATTTGAAATGCAGCCTCACCAATGCCAAATAGAGGGGAATAATTACTTCCCTCAATTTTCTGGCAATGCGCCTCACAATGTTAATAGTTAAATGGGGACCCATTGCCCAGGTGCCGTGGACACAGTGGCCTGAGGAAGCCTCCTTGAACCATGCCAGTATTAGCATAGCACTTTGAGAATCCTCTGCCAAAATTATGTCCTCTTGTTATCGAGGTATCCCCCCCAAAAAATTAAATACTTAATAACAAAGCCAAACAACACTGGCTGTCCATGTTTGCTTAACATTCCTTACACTACTTTAATTCTTTTTACACACCTATACCCATATTCCCATTTTGCATATTTAGAAACAGTCAAGTTTTCATGGAAACCCCTTATTTCCTTTTATAATTTTGACTAACTGTTCAGTAATCAAATGATTTAAATCAGATTTTCTTTTTGCCTGCTGCCTGCAGGAGTTATTTACAAATAATTGTTTACAGACGATTCCTTTAGGAAAAGGGCCAATTTTCCTTCAGAATAGCTGTAAAGGCTCCTGGGGACAAAAATATGATAGTAGCCACTACCTGACCCCTTCTGTTATTTGTTTAACTATTGGGTTTCCGCACAATGTGACTGTACCAAATTATACATATATTTACCATATTGAATACTGTTAAACCAAATATTTTTTAACACTATTACCATTATACCATTTTTACAACTATTACTTTTTAACAATTCCACAACTTTCAATTGTTTAATTGTTTTTAACTGTTGCAGTATTAACTTTCCATTCTTTTACTGTGTTTATTAGCCACTGTTTTTAATGAGCTGCATTTTTAAGGTGGGGTATTGTGCTTGTAAAACTTGAGCTACTATGTACAATCTTTGCAACACAGCTACCTTAGTCTGTCCTTTGTTAAAAACTTTTTACTTCCAAAGTGTATTTAAAATTCCCTCAAATAAAATTTCAGAATAACAAAAGTGCAAGGGGCGGGATCAAAAACAACCAATTAGTTTTGTGAAATTATTTCAAAGTACAGACAAACAGCAACGACATTCCTTAACTTTCCAACTGCGGCTTTAACCCTTAACTCTCAAACAAGAAGAAAAAGTGACAGGAAGGAGAGTGGGGAGAACAAGCAGGGAAAAAGGGGAGGGGGAAGAAAAAGCAGAGAGAAAGGAAGGGAAGGGAGGAGAAGAAGCAGGGGAAAAAAGGGGGTGGATAAAAAAAAGCAGAGAGAATTAGGAAGAAGAAAAACCAAAGCCAAAAAAAGGTACAGAAAGCAACAGAAATCAGTCGGGCACCTTATAAGTGGGACTCCTTGGAAACTTGCACTCCTAAGCCTTTATACTGGCTCTGAGAGAAGGGTGGGAGTTGCTGCCACAGCCACTGGAGTGAAAGTGGGGCTGTTAGCAATCCTTGCCAGCCGTCCAAAGGCTGTGCTCCAGGATTTTTCTGCTAACTTTCTTTGCTGATTAACTAGCTCCTTCAGATGAGATTGGCTGTCCCTGTTTTGACGGACGATGGGGCCCTCTTCTCCGTCTGATTGGGGACCAGTGGGAATTTGGATACCAGACCGGTGGAGAAGATCTGCTTCAGGAGGGCATTGGGAACAATCACAATAGGACAAAGAGGATGGCTGGCCAGTCCTGACGTCCCCTGGGAGGCACCCCATACTCCCTACCAACTTAATATATTCCCTAACAGCCAGGGTTTTTTCAAGCCGCACCTTAATAACCTCAGAGGATGGAAATTCTATCACCTGCCTAGGTAACCCATTCCAGTGCTTCAACACATTCCTAGTGAAAAACTTTTTTCCTACAATCCAGCCTCAACCTCCCCAAGGCAACTTGAGACCATTGCTCCTAATTCTTTCATCTGCTATTAGTGAGAACAGCCTAGCTCCATCTGCCATGAAACACCCCTTCAGGTAGTTGAAGGCTGATATCAAATTCCCCCTCCTTCATTTCTTCTGCAGACTAAACAAGCCTAGTTCCATCAGCTTCCTCTCATAAGTCATTTGTTCCAGGCCCTTAATCATTTTGTTGCCCTCCACTGGACTTTCTCCATTTTTCCACATCCTTCCTGTAGTGGGGGGCCCAACACTGGACACAATAATCCAAATGTTGCCTCACCAGTGCTGACAATAGGGGAATAATGTTCTCTCCTCATTACTCACCTCCCTTTCTAGATAGTTGGAACTATAAAATATTTACCATGTTATTTGTTATCCCGTGTGTAACCCCCCTCATTGGGCTTTTCTCCCTTCTCAGGAATCTGTGAATTTCTGAACCTGATCAGTGACTCGACCACCTCATGGAGGCTTTCAACCTTACCTCCTCTGGCCCACAAATGTTCATCTTAAACGGCATCCCGGGGCTGGAAGGTGCCCACATCTGGATTTCCATCCCTTTCTCTATGTTCTACCTCATCAGCCTTTTGGGAAATTTCACAGTTCTGTTTGTTGTCAACAAAGAGCATACCCTGCACAAGCCCATGTATCTGCTGCTCTGCATGTTGGCACTCACAGACATTGGCATGTCTACCTGTGTCGTCCCGAAGGCACTGTGCATATTTTGGTTCGGTTTCAAAGGCATCACTGTGGATGGCTGCCTCACCCAGCTGTTCTTCCTTTATCTGTTTACTACTACGCACTCAGCTGTCCTCATGATAATGGCCTTCGATCGCTACGTCGCCATATATGACCCTCTGAGATACACCACCATCCTCACCATTGCACAAATTGCTAAACTAGGGTTTGTGGCTTTGATACAAGCTGTTTTCTTGATTCTGTCAACGTCCCTGCTACTGCGGAGGCTGCCATTTTGTGTCAACCGTGTTATCCTCCACACATACTGCGAGCACCTCGCTGTGATGAAGATGTCATGTGGGGACACCAGAATCAACCAGATGTACGGCCTGGTGTCAGCATTAGTCATTATTGGGTTAGACCTGACACTCATTGGCCTGTCCTACGGGCTGATCATCAGGGCCGTCCTCAGGATCTCCTCCAAGAAAGCCCACCAGAATGCCCTCAACACCTGCACAGCCCACATCTGTGTGATGCTGATGACTTACACTCCCTACCTCTTCACTGCCCTGAATTCTTAACTAGCAGATACTTGGAGTTTGCCCCTCTGCTTCATCCCTCACAAAGCGATGAAATCTGCCCTCAATTATCAGTTCATTTTGGTGCACAGATTGTACACGAACTGGGGACAAAATAAATAAAAATTTATTTCATAGAAAAATCACAGATGCAAAATCCTAGATACCATGGCACTCATCCAACACGCTGAGTTGCCACTGCTCATGTGCTCACCTTTTGCTCCAGAAAATCTCTTCTGTAACCCCAATGGCCCCTAGGCTCTTTTGGTCTTACAATGGGTGGCACCCACCTCTCACAGGATCTCCGGTCGATGGTTCTCATGGCAGGTCATTGGTGAATAAGCCTTCTGGCCAAGCCACAAACACTGTCCCCCCTTCTGGGTTATACAGTCTCTTGCTCTTTTCACAGCCCTGCAAGGGGGCCGTAGCACTAAGGCTTCCTTCTTGGAGACACTGCCTTCATCTACAACACAACAGGGGCCCATCTAGATTCCCTCAGCAGGCCATTCCTTTGAGCATCCCTCCCTGGGCTCAATCTGCAACCAGAGCAGCAGGGCCCATTACTGTATCCTCACCTGGTCTAGCTGGTACCCTCACCTAGTCTGGCAAGGTTCTGGGCTCAGTCCCCTGGGCTAAGCGTGCCCACACTGACCAGTCCATGGTCCTGCCACTCTTCTAGTTTGTTAGCCACCCGGTCTTCAGCAGCCTTCCCTCCCCTCAGTTCTTTCTTCATTGAGCTATCTCCAGTGCTGCTACTCTTCTAGCCAGCCAGGCATGGGGTCCTCCTTCTTCGAGATCATGGGAGCACCTGAAGGAATGCTCAACCTCTGCTTCTTGCTTTTATATGAGTATGGCCCTTCTGGCCCCTGATTCGCTGCTCCTCTGCAGCCATTCTATGCTGCCTGGAGGTCTTCTCTTCTGCTCTCTCCTGGAGCAGTGTGAGTAGTGGTCTTTTGCGTGCTTCCAAGACATGCACGCTGTTTCATCATCGATAAACCAGCAGGATGAAACCACGTAATTGGGGGAAAACAGGTACCCAAAGAATTCATCGGGGTCTTTCACATTGCTGGTCTTGGGCAGAATTGTTCTTTGGCCAAATTTACCCCACAGAGAATTTAAAAACAGTTTAGCGATTTGACGCTTAGCGGGGTTTATGGTGATTTTGTGTGGGCATGAACGTATGCCTTCTTTCTGATAAAAATCATTAATGTAATTATTTTGATGTTCCTCGTCAGCGCACCAACTGGGATACCCTGAAGCCTCTTGTTTTTGATGCAGGTGTAATTTTATGTACTCTGAAAAGAGTTTGTCAGTTTTTTCTTTGAAATGCCAGATTTTGTAGATTTTGCCACCCCGTAGCCCTTTGCCACGGTCGTGTTCAATTCCACCATGCACCGAGTCCCCAGGAGGGCCCGTTCCTCATCAGAGTGGGTGGAAAACTCATGTTCCCGCTATGTCAAACCTGTGTGGAAACCAAAACAGCGGGAGACATGCACCCACACTGACTACTCGGTCTCCGGCAATACCAACATCTTCATTGCCTGTTTCACCACCGCTTATGCCCGTTTGGAACTGTACAACCTGCTAGACAGGGGATTATTTAGGGGACCTCACAAGTGAAATCCCGCCAGATCAGCACATCACCGAGTTTGTTTCAGCCGGTCCGAACACGTACGGGTACAAGCTGTCGGGCAGAAAGGCCTGTATGAAAGTTAAAGGTATTACCCTGAACGTAACAAACTGTGAAAAGATCAACTTTGACAGTTTGAAAGATGCGGTCCTACACTATAGTGCCAACCTGGGGAAAGCACCTCCAAAAAATAGAGGTGCAGTGACCCTCTATCGTGAGGAACAAAAAACAGTGGCAAATAGAAACAAAGACCCTTAAGAAAATGCAAAAAGTCATTTACAGCAAGAGGGTCCTCAGAGAAGGGTATAAAACGCTGCCCTACGGCTTTTGAAAAAAATGGACACGTGGTGGAAACACACATATTCTGTAATTCTCGTGGGGCCTAGCAACTGCGGGAAAAATTACTTTATAAAAAACATGTTGGATAACGCCGAGCAAATGTTGTCTGTCACACCTGAGAACATCGTGTGGTGTTACAGTTTTTGGCAGCCTCTGTATAAAGAACTGCTCAGCAAATATCCCTTTATCAATTTTGTACAGGGGATGCCCGATGCTTTTGACGATGACTGTTTGTTTCCAACCGATAAAGTAAATATGGTTATCATAGACGATCTGATGAACTCTGCTTGTGAAAGCGATGAAATTGAGAAAGTTTTTACCAAGTATGTGCATCACAGGAACCTGAGCATTATGTATATAGTTCAGAACGTGTTCTGTCAGGGAAAAAAGAGTCGCATGATTAGCCTAAATGCCAAGTACATGGTTCTGTTTAAAAACCCTCAGGATAAATTACAAATCGCCATGCTCACCCGGCAAATGAGCCGCAGCAAGGTTTAGAAGCTTTTGAGGATGCTACCAAAAATCCTTACGGCTACAAGGTGGTGGATTTAAATGCTTCCACACCAGAGGCTTATAGACCAAGAACTGGTCTTTTCCCTCCAGACTGGCTGACGGTGTACACTTTAAAAAGAACAACAGCCTGGTATAAAAAGAGGTGACTTGTCGGGCGGCCCTTTTTAACAGTTGGACCGGCCGGCCGAAAACATGTCAAGACGCGTAAAAAGAAAACTGGTCCTTTTAAAATGACTTAGCAAATCGTCCCCGCAGCAAAGGAAGGCTATACTGTGTTCGGCTTCTGATGATTTAGTGGCAGCCGTCTCAGAGATAGTGTTGAATACCGTAAAAGGAAACATACCTTTGATACAGAATCAACTGTGCGTGTTGAAAAAGGGACAAACATTTATAAAAACTCTCTCTAATAAGAGGGTGTCAATTAAAAGAAAAAAAACATCTGGTGAAGCAGTCCGGAGGGTTTATCGGGCCTGTTACGTTTTGCTATTCCTCTGCTAACTGGACTTTTGACTAATCAATAATGGAGCACACGGAAAAAATGTACCTGGTGCCCAGCCGACAGTTCAAACAAATAAGGAAAATATCACAAAGACTGCAATTTGCTTGTTTGTTCTTCAGAGGACTGACTTAGATGAACATGAAAAGGTTAAACTATATGCCGCCGTGCTTCAGAGGTACCTAACGTATGTGAAGCAGAACGATGCAGCTCATGAAAAAATAAGTCTCTTTTTACCAAAACAGGACCAGGAACAGAACATGCCCCCAGAACCATAAAAAACCTTTGACCCTGTTGCTCAGGAAGTATTGGATAGCGTCGGTAAGCGCTATAAGAAAAATGCAATTGTCTTGCTAAATAAGCTTGGGCAGGATAAAAATATATCTTTGTGGGACGAGAAAGGCTCGGTGGTTAACGGCTCTAACATGCTTGACTTGGTCAGGGCCGTCACCCAAACTCGCGCCGTTCCTAGCAGACACAAACCAAAAGGATGGGACATGTTGATGAGCGTCATGTCAGAGCTAAATGTGCCATCTTCCGTCATGGGCAACGTGACCAACAGGGTCTTTTGGAATGCCTGAAAACTGTGGCCGTGGTTAATCAGAAACCTTTTTTGCCTCCTAAAAAATGAAAACTGGCTAAAAGCTCTGATTGGCTCAGTGTGTAATGTTTTTTCATGCTCTAAATCGTAATGTTTTTGCTTTAAATAAAAAAGTATGTACTTTTTTTTACAATTTAATATCTACGTGTGCTTTTAAAAAAAAAAACAACCAGACATCAATTGTTTTTCTTAAAAACCCCTCGCTAGGGGCACTTTATTAAGAAACATGTTTATAAAAGTCATTACAAGATACACATGTCTGGGCATGTTGAAATATGTTTTGGGCATGCCCGGACTTGCCCAAGAATATACTTTTTATCTTTCTTACAAAATTCATCACCATCTGGTCGTTTTGCACTAAGTCCTTGGAATATAATTTTAAAATCTGGTCAAAAGGTAAACCCTTGCTATGGTGGTGTAAAAAAACCACACGGTGATAGCCACAGGCAACGAAACAGGGCTCTTGTAATTGTTTAGTGTGAAATGCGATGTCGGTGGCATTTTTGTTTAAAAATTTCATACTGTTTCTAGGAAACAACACGCTGTTCAGGGGGTGTCCGTATGAATCAAAAAACTCTCCATGGTCACAGTCCGCCAGGTACAAGGTGAGCCAGTGTTCACCCAGTTGGTTGTGAGGATGCGTGTTGACCACCGATCCCAGGGGTCTCTGAGACATCCGGCCACCGGGGAGCCAATCGCTAGGGAACACATCTAAGAATCCCTCTTTCGTGTCAAGGTCCGCCGATAAAACGCGCAAGAGCTTCATGGTGTCTACGTTCACATGTAGTGAAACAGAATGTTTCTCCTCTGATTTATCTCTTTGACAATGTCAAAAACCCCATCCATGATCATATTGACAGTGGCTGTCAAAGCCTTTGCAAAACGTATTTCCGCTCTCAGGTTCCCGGTTTTAATTAGGGAATAGTGGTCGGCGCATTCCTGGTCTGGGGACAGGTCAAAGGCAAACAATGTGCAACCCTGTGCAAATTCCACACAGTCGATGAGCAGTGCTCGGGCTTTCATGTGTTTACCGGCCGTCTGTACCAGATTCATGTACTCATGCAGCGCCCGGCCTCGAAGTCTGGTTGCAGAGGCTTGGTGGGTATCTGTTCACCATCCATGTACAAGGCCACAAAATTACTATCGTAATGTTTAAAGTGAAAGGGGTTTTCAGCGTAACTTCTGCTGAAGGCGTCATTATCCACAAAACCCAGAACAAGAGTTTTGGATAGCTGCCCCAAGAACAGGTTCTCCTGGTTACTGACCCTGCTGCCCGTGGGGATGCTAAACACTTTCATTCCCACGCGGTCCACCTGGTATTTAGCATTAGCGGTGAGCAGGGCTTCAGCGTGTCCCAGACGGATGCCCGGGGCCACCCGTACTTTCTTCACAAGAAGGGATGCTGAGACGATGCGCAGTGTATAGCCTTCGGCCACATCGCCCATTAAGCAGAAGGCATCTTTACTGCACGTCAGTTTTTTTTCCACATCCACGCCATTCAACAAAAGTTTTTCTTGAAAAAACAGGTCGCTGTGCAGATGGCCCAGCAGCTCTAATGTCCTGCTCTAGGCCGTCAGACTTGCCTTCCTGACAAACCCTAGATTCTTACCGTTCAGCGCCGTTTCTTCATGTTGTACGGGGGTGTCTTTGAAAAACAGACCGGCGGAAAATTGTGTGGCGAGGGTGTCATCGCTGTAATTGAGCACCGCTTCTATAAAGGCCCTGTAAGGGTAACAGTTGTTGCTTTGACTTATGAGGTGGTCTCCCAGCGTGACATCCATCTGACTGAAAATAGACATCACAGGGTAATTCACCAGGCCCATCAAGGTGTCCCGGGGGAGGGCGGTTCAGTCTCCCTTTACGATCTTGCAACAGAGGTACAGAAGCTTGTTGTTTAAATCCATATAATCTATGCCATTCCTGGCTATAAAGAAGTTGAGGGGGGATGCCTCCGTAATGGCCGATAGAGGCGGTACCTCGATGTAGATGCTTTTCTCGATGCTGGTCTGGGTGGGGGCTCTTTGGAACAAGTCTAGTTTGGATTTGGTGCATTCGTCAGACCCGCAGTTTACGAAAGTCATGTTGATTAAAATATGTCTTTTTTACCAGGTGTTGTGCATCTCCTATACTTTCCCTTGGTCTTTCGTTTATGGCCTGTGCCACGCGTCACAGCTTTTCTTTTAAAGGGCTGTGGCGGACCCATGCATCCCAGGTATGATACGTTCCTCTTTCTCTTTCTCCTTTTAATGTACATCAACCCTGACCCCTCCTGCGCAGGTGGTTTCCCCACCTTCTCCAGAACAGCCCAGGAAATGTTGCCTACCATGTCTCTAGCTATGTTTTGAGCGGCGGTTTTGACGTGGGGTTTAATAATCTTTAGACCCCTCCTCAAAAGTGGTATGGCTTTTCTGAAGAGGCTATGGAATATTCCGCCCACTCCAGCACCGTAAATCACGGGGGACCCATGATAACCGGGAAGGGCGTATCCAGCCTGGGCTCTGTAATAGTTGCTGTAGACGGTGGGGTCGCCGTAATTTTTTAGGATCACCATAATGTTTTTTAGAAGCCTCGCTCTCTCCGGGGATGCAGGTGCAGTTTGACAATCACCTTGCCAGAGCGAAATGAGAGGAATCTGTTCTGGTCTGTCTTTATTTCAGTGGTGATGGGTTCGATGTCGTGTTTACTGAGAGGGACGTAATGTTTATCGTAGGTGATGTTGACAAACTCGTTGTTTGTTTGTTGGACGGGAACGCAGTGGAACAGCAGAACTGAAAAGTCCCCCACAAACTGGTGTTCCATGATGTCCGTGTACAAATACAAAGAGCTGAAACCCCCTGTGATGTCTGCTGAGAAGGGGATTTTATGAACATGGCTCTTGGGGTACATACCCAGAACATTAGCCAGCTCTCCAACCATTGAAAAAGTATAAGCAGCATCAGAGGTCTTAAGTGTAACTTTACTACTCACGGAGGTATAGTTCAGGACCACCTTGGGTGCCCCGGGTTGACGAGCCACGGTGCTGTTCATATGGTACAGTAATTTGGGTATGGATGAGTAATAACCTTGTCGTAGGACAAAATTCCATTTCTTATCTCCAAAGGTGATTTCAAAAGGAGTGTCTTCATTGATGTTCCCGCTGTGCTGCTACTGTATTTCCACTAGCCCGACCTCCCAGGCACCCAGGAGATCCAAGGGTTTAATTAGCTGTATGGTAAAGTTTGAGTTGGTGTTTTGGGGAAAAATCCCAAAGCTGGAATTGATGGGCAAACTGAAATAAAAGCCCACGTCACTCATCTTTTTCCCCCTCTCTCTTTACAGGCATAATAGTTTGCTTCTGCATTTAAACGTCGCAGAGTTGAGACTCTTCCACGCAGCTGCTAAACTTCACAGGCCACCCCAACCATTTCACCAACAGTTGCTTTTTTCTCCCTTTTCCATTCTCCGCTAGAACTTTTCAATCCTGTAAACCCTGTCCCATTTGGGGTTCACTTTTTATAATTCTTTGGGGTAAAAAGATCCAGCAACTGCCTCGCACTCATAATCTTTTAATCGGTATACAGGTCTCTGTCCCCTTGTTAAGGCTTCAGCCAATATGAATATCTCATTGGTAAACGTCTGTTCATAACCTTTTTCAAAAGCACCTTTCTAAAAGGGGCAACAACTGGTTTTATTTCTAAACCATCTCTGTATACCGTTTTCCACACCTTCAGAGAATTTGAGGGGTTAACATCAATGGGTCTGGCACGTTTGGTTCTGTGAAAGCTCCGGCTGGAACTCTTTATAAACTCAGGTAACGCTTCGATGTAGCGAAAGGTGTTGTGGGAGGTAAAATATCTCCACATCCTAGATTTTAAAGTTCTGTTAAATCGCTCCACAACCCCGGCTTTGACTTCGTTATTAGTAACAAAATGACAAATGCCGTGCTGCTTTAAGAACCCGCTTAAAGGTTTGTTTAAAACTTCTTTTCCCTGATCGGTTTGTGATTTCTGAGGCATGCAACGTTTGCTGAAAATAGCTTTAAAGGCCTCGGCCACTTCGCCGCCCGTCTTGTTTTTGAGGCCTAAGGCCCAGGTGTATTTGGATAGAATGTCTATCACTGTCAAGATGTACTTAAAACCGCTGTTGTGTTTGGCAAACCTTTGCATATCCACCAGATCTGCTTACCATTGCGTGTCCATGTCTGAAACAACCGTCTTGTTTCTTTTAAAACATATTTGAGCCTGTTTGTGTAAAGTGTAAGCGACCTGACCCGAAAGCCAGGCTTTTACCGCTTCCCTGCTCAATGTTTTACTATGCTTTTTGGCCACTTGAAAAAGAGAGTTCACCCCTCCAAAGCTCTGAATTTCCCCAGGGGTGTAATATATTTGTTTTAAAAGAGCCACCTGCATTGACATGGTTGTCACGCATAACACAAGTACTGAAAGACATGGTTATGCTGACAATTTTTATTAACCGCCTGGTTTAGCATGCCCTTTTACAGCGCTCCACTTTGCTGCTTCCTTCTCAGATTGGTGTATCATACACAAGCAAAAACAGCTGACGCATGGTTGATTTACACCCTCAGGGATACCGATGTGTAGGTTCTCAAAGTCTCGTAGAAAGGCATCGTTGACCTGTCGAGAGAGTTTTCAGAAAAGAAATAGCTGTAAGTCTCTACGGCTTGGCTTTTGTTTTTGTTCTTAGACCCGGCTCAGTTACTAACCCCACCACACACCCCCAATCATGTTCATTCCTTTACCTGCACCGCATCTCCTTTGGCCTGCCCCGTTGGCGACTCCTGCGAGCCGCCCTCCTCCATGAGCACGGACAGCCATTAGGTTCGTCGGGCACTCGGGTTTCAGGTTCCAGCATGTCGAACAAAGGCTGGGGCAAAGGGGTGTCCTCCTCAGAACTGTCGCTAATGTAGCGCTTTCTACGCCAGGGGGCCAAGGACTTAGGAGCCAAAACAAATTTCAAAGGCTTCGCGGGGGTGGTGAAGGTGTCCATGTTCCCCTCTCGGCGTTTTTCCACGAGCTGTGAACCACTCAGTCTCGAAAACAAGACGCTTTAAAAAGCCCCAACACTTCCGGAGGGTTGTGCCACCACCGCCCGAACACCCCCATTGGTGCACCTTTCCCATCTGGGACGGCCTAAGCCCGCTCTGCTTGCTAGATGGGGGTGCCCCTCTCCTCCCCGTACCCTTGCTGGTCCAATCCCAGCTCTCGGTGTGAAACACCCACCGATTGGCGGAGGGTGCGCACCGACCACTTTAGGTCAGGTGCCCGTCTGGGGTCCAATCCCTCTCTTGTGGCGAAAACCTCTCCCATTGGTGGGGAGTGGTCAGGGGGGCGTTCTCGGAGGGCGGTTGCACCACCCGTTTCTGGGCAGGTGCCCATCTTGACCAGGAAGTCATAACCCGAGGAAGGACCGGATGTCAGGTGACTGGATGGTGTGGGACTTCCTGTGACAGAGGCGCGTAAGGCGGGACTTCCGGTCACGTGGACGTTTCAGTGAAGGTAGCCCCTTTGTGCTACTCATGCCCCGCCCACATGACAAAAAATGAGCAGTTAGTGCATGTCAGAATGAGGAAAAATGGAGATAGATTCTAGTGACCGCGTGGACAGGAACTCCACGATCACTGTGTTCAACTGTAGGATTTCCCTCAACCCATAAAGAGAGACCAGTCACCTAAGATGTGAGACAACTCAAAAACACTTCTTGGTAGAGTTCAGAGCATTATATTCCCCCATGCAATAAAAATAGACATGATACTAGCATTACACTACTTTGAGGAAAGTAGCCAGATTGTGAGAAGAGCCAGAGAACATGGCAGTGAGTTTAGGAAGGCACAAAGCGCAGAGCTTTCAAGGTTTAACTACTATAACTTCAAAGACAAAGGCACTGAATGAAGTCACGGCCTACCTTAGGGGACCTTGGATAAGAGATAGACGGGGCTTCCTTGTTAGGCTCGTATTCATTCATCAAGGCCTGCAATAGGGCATACCGGAGAAGAGGGAAGGGGTTAAAACCCTCATGATACTAAATGTAGGGCAGGTTCGGCTTGCACCCCAGGGGGAGTCACATGGAGGCCATGAGCCAAAATACAGAGCAGAAACACATTAAACATAGAGGAGAAAAGCCAAGAAAGAGAACCACTAGGACAACCATACCCAGGATGAGTCCAAAAGATCAGATGGATAATACGTTTTCAGCTATCTCCATCATGGAGAAAAATATCAAGGCATTTGTCTCTTATAATGTACACCTCTGAAAGATATCGGAGGAGGGAGGGGTAAACCGTCAAATCAGAGCATAAGCCGTTTAACTTTTAGAGAGCTCAGTACAACTGTAAAAGAACTCTGAAGCCCATAGAAAGGTCATTACAGATTGGAATTAAAGTGTGCCCAGGAATGGAAAGATACAACATGCCTGTGTTAATAGCTAAAAGAGAGCAAAGTGGGGACGGGCCATAATTGTGACTTAAGCAAGGATATGAAGAATCGCTGCTATTCTAAATGCAACTTTGGTATTGTCACAGAAAAATAATTGTAGTATTTATGGAAAAGTCATTCTACACTTCCAAACAGAGGTGCCAGCAACAAAACCCCAGCTCGGAGCTATCGTCACCCTTGTCAGTCTCTGCCAGAACTCTCTCTTGATCAACAGTTCCATATACCAGGGCAGAGCAGAACAATGAATGCCCCAAAGGGAGAGAATTTGCTGGACTCTGCCCCACGTGCAGTCCCTGACGGCCATTAAAGGTGAGAGTTCTGACATAAGCTTTTCCCACATTCAGTGCATTGCTGGGGTTCCTCTCCCATGTAAATTCTCTGCCATCTAGAGCAGGAGATGATGACAGGGACTGTGAGGAGTAGCTGTCGATCCTGTGCTGGGAGGGAAAGCAACGCTGGCTCTGTTTGTTGTTTGTCTCTGGCAGGGTCGTGTGGCTGGGACTGTGCAGCCCCTGAGTAGAACTGCTATTCCTGGCATGCCGAACCAGCAGCTCAGATGTTTACGGGAGAGGCGGAGCACACGTGGCATGTCAGAAAGAGCAGTCTGTCATTGGTGTGCAACTACAGCGTTGAACAGAAATACGCAGTGAGTGGGGTGAATGCCAGGCTAAACTTAAATGTCCCTCTCACATTTTATTTATTTTACTGAATTTATTTTGTAGCAAACACGCTTGAGTTGGATGAAGTGACCTAAGAAGTGAACAGTTTTGTTCAACATCTTCCATAATGATCTGGCGGATGGGGTGGATTTCACCCTCAGCAAGTTTGCAGATGGCACTTAGGGTGTGTGTTAGATATGAGGGAGGGTAGGGATAGGATAAAGAGTGACCTAGAAAAATGGGAGGATTGGGCCAAAATAAATCTTACGAGTTTAACAAGGGCAAGTGCAGAGTCCTTCACTTAGGATGGGATAATCCCATGCACTATTACAGACTGGGGACCGATGGGCTAGGCAACAGTTCTGCAGAGAAGGACCTGGGGTTACAGTGGATAAGAAGCTGGATATGAGTTAGCAGTGTGCCCTGGTTGATAATAAGGAAAACTGCACAAGGGGATGCATTAGTAGAAGCATTGCCAGCAAATAGAGGGAAGTGATTATTCCCTTTTATTCAGCACTTCGAGGCCACATTTGGAGTATTGTGTCCAGTTTCGTGCCCTGCACTACAGGAAGGTTGTGGAGAGAGTCCAGTGGAGGGCAACAAAATTGATTAGGGGGCTGGAGCAAATGACTTATGAGGAGAGGCTGGGGGAACTGGGCTTGTTGAGTCTGCATCGGAGAAGAATGAGGAGGGATTTGATAGCAGCAGTTAACTATCTGAAAGGAAGTTCCAGGGAGGATGGAACTAGGCTGTTTTCAGTGATTGTAGATGACAGAATAAGGAGCAATGGTCTCAAGTTTCAGTTGGGGGATCTAGGTCGGATATTAGGAAAAAAAATCACCAGGAGGGTGGTGAAGCACTGGAATGGGTTACTTAGGAAGGATGAGCCCTTCTCTTATAGCTCCTGCCAGAACTCCTAGTAGAATTTTTACTCAGTTAAGACTAGTAAAAGCGAGGCAAAGTTTGTGGTCTTTTATCGCTATTGACTTTGATCCTATTGAATTGTTTTGCAAAACAAATCTAAAAGTGTGTAAGGCAACTTAAGTTCAAACACAGTATCCTTTCTTTCCTGTTGTAAAATTACTGTGTTCTGTTACGGGGCACTGTTAAACACATAGTTTTCCATCCAAGAGGTGGCTCCATTTCAGTGGCAGTTGACTTCTGCATACATTTTGTAAATCAAATATAAAAAATGGTGAAGAGAATTATGATCCTTTGAGATCAAAGGCAGGAGTTAAATCATGTCATTCATGATCATGTTGGATTCCTCCCACGCTGAGTGGTGCTGACATTAGTTAGTGTGGAAACGCCATCCTTGATGCCAAGAGTTCCCAGGATCTCAAAGCACTTCTCAAACATCAACTATCAATCTGCACCACATCCCAGAGAAGCTGAGTCAGAAATGTGGAAACGCTTTACCTCAGTTCCCCCCGTGACTCTCTGGCAGAGCCAGGAATAAAAACCAGAACTCCTGACTCCCAGGTTTTAAACAACAATTATGGTTCCTTCCTATCGAAGCATCCTTCCTGTCTCGTCATCTGCAGTTTCTTTTTGTCATGTGTTATTTGGCTGTATAGAGATATGGCCATTTTTCCATAGGAACTGAGCATCTCCCATTGGGACTGGCAGCTGTTCATCACCTCAGAAAATCAGGTTGATGGGTGTTTTCTTTTTCCATCTTTATAAACGATCTGCACAGAAGGGGGTTTACCGACCACTCACACAGGAAGCATTAAACATAAGAACATAGGAATTTTCCATCCTGGATCAGAGCATTCACCCATTTCAGCCGGTATCCTGCCTCTGCAAGTGCCCAGCAATGAATACTCCAGAGGCGGACCTCAAGCCTTTGTCATGTACCGAATTGTACAATACGACCACATGCAGAGGGACATGCAGACAGAACTGAGAGCAAGGAAGGCTGCCAAAGACCAGGTGCCTGACTGGGTAGAAGATTGGCAGGACCATGGACATGTCAGTGCGAGCATGCTGAGCCCAGGAGACTGAGCCCAGAACCTAGCCAGACCAGGTGAGGGTACCGTGATGGGCCCTGCTGCTCTGGTTGCAGACTGAGGCCAGGGAAGGGTGCTGAAAAGAGAGACTAACTGAAAGAACCGAGATGGGTGCCTGTTGGGTTGTCAATGAAGGCAGTGTCTCCAAGAAAGAAGGCTTAGTGCTAAGGCTCTGTTAGAAATAGTCAAACAGGTTGTCCCTGGGATTGACTGGGGAGACAGAACCCTTTATTGCCTGCTCGTTCCACCTCGATGCTGCGAGTGAGCAACGAGGGGTTTACTTCACAATCATTTGATCCA
>NW_027132881.1:0-50467 GCF_026122565.2 Emydura macquarii macquarii | reverse complement strand
TTCCGCGGCATTCTAAAGACTTTAGTCTTTAGAGTGCCGTGGAACCCTCGTTACCAAGAACAATGTAGATGCTTCTACACTTTGAGCTTTTGTTATCAAAGCCAATATGGCAAAAACAACGAGGGTTCTGCGTCACTTTAGTCTTTAGAGTGCCGCCGAACACTCGTTGCCGAAAACAATGGAGATGCTTCTACACTTTGAGCTTTTGTTATCAAAACCAATATGGCAAAAACAAAGAGGGTTCGGCGGCACGTTGGTCTTTAGAGTGCCGCGGAACCCTCGTTGCCGAAAACAATGTAGATGCTTCTACACTTTGAGCTTTTGTTATCAAAGCCAACATGGCAAAAACAACAACGGTTCCGCATCACTTTAGTTTTTAGAGTGCCGCGGAACCCTCGTTGCCGAGAACAATGTAGATGCTTCTACACCTTGAGCTTTTGTTATCAAAGCCAATATGGCAAAAACAACGAGGGTTCTGCGGCACTTTAGTCTTTACAGTGCCGCGGAAGCCTCGTTGCCGAAAACAATGTAGATGCTTCTACACTTTGAGCTTTTGTTATCAAAGCCAATATGGCAAAAACAACGAGGGTTCTGCGTCACTTCAGTCTTTAGAGTGCCGCGGAACTCTCGTTGCTGAAAACAATGGAGATGCTTCTACACTTTGAGCTTTTGTTATCAAAGCCAATATGGCAAAAACAAAGAGGGTTCGACGGCACGTTTGTCTTTAGAGTGCCGCGGAACCCTCGTTACTGAAAACAATGTAGATGCTTCTACACTTAGAGTTTTTGTTATCAAAGCCAATATGGCAAAAACAACGAGGGTTCTGCGGAACTTTAGTCTTTAGAGTGCCGCGGAATACACGTTTCCTAAAACCATGTAGATGCTTCTACGCTTTGAGCTTTTGTTATCAAAGACAATATTGCAAATACAACGAGTGTTCCACGGCACTCTAAAGACTTAAGTCTAAAGGGTGCCGCGGAACCCTCGTTGCCGAAAACAAAATAGATGCTTCTACACTTTGAGATTTTGTTATCAAAGCCAATATGGCAAAAACAACGACGTTTCCGCGGCACTTTAGTTTTTAGAGTGCCGCGGAACCCTCGTTGCCGAGAACAATGTAGATGCTTCTACACTTTGAGCTTTTGGTATCACAGCCAATATGGCAAAAACAAAGAGGGTTCGGCGGCTCTTTTGTCTTTAGAGTGCCGCGGAACCCTCGTTGCCGAAAACAATGTAGATGCTTCTACACTCTGAGCTTTTGTTATCAAAGCCACTATGGCAAAAACAAGGAGGGTTCCGCTGCACTTTAGTCTTTAGAGTGCCGCGGAACCCTCGTTGCCGAGAACAATGTAGATGCTTCTACACCTTGAGCTTTTGTTATCAAAGCCAATATGGCAAAAACAACAAGGGTTCGGAGGCACTCTATAGACTTTAGTCTTTAGAGTCCCGCGGAACTCTCGTTGCCGAAAACAATGGAGATGCTTCTACACTTTGAGTTTTTGGTATCAAAGCCAATATGGCAAAAACAACGAGGGTTCCACGGCACTCTAAAGACTTTAGTCTTTAGAGTGCCGCGGAACCTTCGTTGCCGAAAACAATGTAGATGCTTCTACACTTTGAGCTTTTGTTATCAAAGCCAATATGGCAAAAACAAAGAGGGTTCGGCGGCACTTTTGTCTTTAGAGTGCCGCGGAACCCTCGTTACCGAAAACAATGTAGATGCTTCTACACTTTGAGCTTTTATTATCAAAGCCAATATGGCAAAAACAACGAGGGTTCCGTGGCACTCTAAAGACTTGAGTCTTTAGAGTCCCGCGGAACCCTCGTTGACGAAAACAATGTAGATGCTTCTACACTTTGAGCTTTTGTTATCAAAGCCAATATGGCAAAAACAATGAGGGTTCCGCGGCACTTTAGTCTTTAGAGTGCCGCGGAACACTCGTTGCCGAAAACAATGTAGATGCTTCTACACTTTGAGCTTTTGTTATGAAAGCCAATATGGCAAAAACAACGACATTCCGCGGCACTCTAAAGACTTTAGTCTTTAGAGTGCCGCGGAACCCTCGTTGCCGAAAACAATGGAGATGCTTCTACACTTTGAGCTTTTGTTATGAAAGCCAATATGGCAAAAACAACGACGGTTCCGCGGCACTCTAAAGACTTTAGTCTTTAGAGTGCCGCGGAACCCTCATTGCCGAGAACAAAGTAGATGCTTCTACACTTTGAGATTTTGTTATCAAAGCCAATATGGCAAAAACAACGAGGGTTCTGCGGCACTTTAGCCTTTAGAGTCCCGCGGAACTCTCGTTGCCGAAAACAATGGAGATGCTTCTACACTTTGAGCTTTTGGTATCAAAGCCAATATGGCAAAAACAACGAGGGTTCCGCAGCCCTCTAAAGACTTTTGTGTTTAGGGTGCCGCGGTACCCTCCTTACCGAAAACAATGTAGATGCTTCTACACTTTGAGCTCTTGTTATCAAAGCCAATATGGCAAAAACAAAGAGGGTTCGGCGGCTCTTTTGTCTTTAGAGTGCCGCGGAACCCTCGTTGCCGAAAAAAATGTAGATGCTTCTACACTTTGAGCTTTTGATATCAAAGCCAATATGGCAAAAACAACGAGGGTTCCACGGCACTCTAAAGACTTTAGTCTTTAGAGTCCCGCGGAACCCTCGTTGACGAAAACAATGTAGATGCTTCTACACTTTGAGCTTTTGTTATCAAAGCCAATATGGCAAAACAACGAGGGTTCTGCGTCACTTTAGTCTTTGGAGTGCCGCGGAACCCTCGTTGCCAAGAACAATGTAGATGCTTCTACACTTTGTGCTTTTGTTATCAAAGCCAATATGGCAAAAACAACGAGGGTTCTGCGTCACTTTAGTCTTTAGAGTGCCGCGGAACACTCGTTACCGAAAACAATGGAGATGCTTCTACACTTTGAGCTTTTGTTATCAAAGCCAATATGGCAAAAACAAAGAGGGTTCGGCGGCACGTTTGTCTTTAGAGTGCCGCGGAACCCTCGTTGCCGAAAACAATGTAGATGCTTCTACACTTTGAGTTTTTGTTATCAAAGCCAATATGGCAAAAACAACGAGGGTTCTGCGTCACTTTAGTCTTTAGAGTGCCGCGGAACCCTCGTTGCCGAAAACAATGGAGATGCTTCTACACTTTGAGTTTTTGTTATCAAAGCCAATATGGCAAAAACAACGAGGGTTCTGCGTCACTTTAGTCTTTAGAGTGCCGCGGAACCCTCGTTGCCGAAAACAATGTAGATGCTTCTACACTTTGAGCTTTTGTTATCAAAGCCAATATGGCAAAAACAACGAGGGTTCCGCGGCACTCTAAAGACTTTAGTCTTTAGAGTGCCGCGGAACCCTCGTTGCCGAAAACAATGGAGATGCTTCTACACTTTGAGGTTTTGTTATCAAAGCCAATATGGCAAAAACAACGAGGGTTCTGCGTTACTTTAGTCTTTAGAGTGCCGCGGAACACTCGTTGCCGAAAACAATGGAGATGCTTCTACACTTTGAGCTTTTGTTATCAAAGCCAATATGGCAAAAACAAAGAGGGTTCGGCGGCACGTTTGTCTTTAGAGTGCCGCGGAACCCTCGTTGCTGAAAACAATGTAGATGCTTCTACACTTTGAGCTTTTGTTATCAAAGCCAATATGCAAAAAACAACGAGGGTCCCGCGGCCCTAAAAAGACTTTCGTCTTTAGAGTGCCGCGGAACCCTCGTTGCCGAAAACAATGTAGATGCTTCTACACTTTGAGCTTTTGTAATCAAAGCCAATATCGCAAAAACAACGAGGGTTCCACGGCACTTTAAGGACTTTAGTCTTTATAGTGCCGCGGAGCCTCGTTGCCGAGAACAATGTAGATGCTTCTACACTTTGAGCTTTTACTATCAAAGCCAATATGGCAAAAACAACGAGGGTTCCGCGACACTTTAGTCTTTAGAGTGCCGCGGAACCCACGTTACCGAGAACAATGTAGATGCTTCTACACTGTGAGCTTTTGTTATCAAAGCCAATATGGCAAAAACAATGAGGGTTCTGCGGCACTTTAGTCTTTACAGTGCCGCGGAACTCTCGTTGCCGACAACAATGTAGATGCTTCTCCACTTTGCTCTTTTGTCAAAAAAGCCATTCTGGCAAAACCAACGAGGGTTCCGCGGCACTCTAAAGACTTTAGTCTTTAAAGACTTTAGTCTTTAGAGTGCCGTGGAACCCTCGTTACCGAAAACAATGTAGATGCTTCTACACTTTGAGTTTTTGTTATCAAAGCCAATATGGCAAAAACAACGAGGGTTCTGCGTCACTTTAGTCTTTGGAGTGCCGCGGAACCCTCGTTACCAAGAACAATGTAGATGCTTCTACACTTTGTGCTTTTGTTATCAAAGCCAATATGGCAAAAACAACGAGGGTTCTGCGTCACTTTAGTCTTTAGAGTGCCGCGGAACACTCGTTACCGAAAACAATGGAGATGCTTCTACACTTTGAGCTTTTGTTATCAAAGCCAATATGGCAAAAACAAAGAGGGTTCGGCGGCACGTTTGTCTTTAGAGTGCCGCGGAACCCTCGTTACCGAAAACAATGTAGATGCTTCTACACTTTGAGCTTTTGTTATCAAAGCCAATATGGCAAAAACAACGAGGGTTCTGCGGCACTTTAGTCTTTAGAGTGCCGCGGAACTCTCGTTGCCGAAAACAATGAAGATGCTTCTACACTTTGAGCTTTTGTTATCAAAGCCAATACGGCAAAAACAACGAGGGTTCCGCGGCACTCTAAAGACTTCAGTCTTTAGAGTGCCGCGGAACCGTCATTGCCGAGAACAATGAAGATGCTTCTACACCTTGAGCTTTTGTTATCAAAGCCAATATGGCAAAAACAACAAGAGTTCGGCGGCACTCTAAAGACTTAAGTCTAAAGGGTGACGCGGAACCCTCGTTGCCGAAAACAATGTAGATGCTTCTACACTTTGAGCTTTTGTTATCAAAGCCAATATGGCAAAAACAACGAGGGTTCCGCGGCACTTTAGTTTTTAGAGTGCCGCGGATCCCTCGTTGCCGAAAACAATGTAGATGCTTCTACACTTTGATCTTTTGTTATCAAAGGCAATATGCCAAAAACAACGAGCGTTCCGCGGCAATTTAGTTTTTAGAATGCCGCGGAACCCTCGTTGCCGAGAACAATGTAGATGCTTCTACACTTTGAGCTTTTGTTATCAAAGCCAATATGGCAAAAACAACAAGGGTTCGGCGGAACTCTAAAGACTTTAGTCTTTAGAGTACCGCGGAACTCTCGTTGCCGAAAACAATGGAGATGCTTCTAAACTTTGAGCTTTTGTTATCAAAGCCAATATGGCAAAAACAAAGAGGGTTCGGCGGCACTTTTGTCTTTAGAGTGCCGAGGAACCCTCGTTGCCGAAAACAATGTAGATGCTTCTACACTTTGAGCTTTTGCTATCAAAGCCAATATGGCAAAAACAACGAGGATTCCGCGTCACTCTAAAGACTTTAGTCTTTAGAGTGCCGCGGAACACTCGTTGCCGAAAACAATGTAGATGCTTCTACACTTTGAGCTTTTGTTATCAAAGCCAATATGGCAAAAACAACGAGGGTTCCGCGGCACTCTAAAGACTTAAGTCTAAAGGGTGCCGCGGAACCCTCGTTGCCGAAAACAATGTAGATGCTTCTACACTTTGAGCTTTTGTTATCAAAGCCAATATGGCAAAAACAACGAGGGTTCCGCGGCACTTTAGTTTTTAGAGTGCCGCGGAACACTCGCTGCCGAAAACAATGTAGATGCTTCTACACTTTGATCTTTTGTTATCAAAGCCAATATGGCAAAAACAACGACGGTTCCGCGGCACTTTAGTTTTTTTAGAGTGCCGCGGAACCCTCGTTGCCGAGAACAATGTAGATGCTTCTACACCTTGAGCTTTTGTTATCAAAGCCAATATTGCAAAAACAACGCGGGTTCTCCGTTACTTTAGTCTTTACAGTGCCGCGGAGCCCTCGTTGCCGAAAACAATGTAGATGCTTCTACACTTTGAGCTTTTGTTATCAAAGCCAATATGGCAAAAACAACAAGGGTTCGGCGGCACTCTAAAGACTTTAGTCTTTAGTGTCCCGCGGAACTCTTGTTGCCGAAAACAATGGAGATACTTCTACACTTTGAGCTTTTGTTATCAAAGCCAATATGGCAAAAACAACGACGGTTCAGCGGCACTTTAGTTTTTAGAGTGCCGCGGAACCCTCGTTGCCGAGAACAATGTAGATGCTTCTACACTTTGAGCTTTTGTTATCAAAGCCAATATGGCAAAAACAACAAGGGTTCGGCGGCACTCTAAAGACTTTAGTCTTTAGAGTGCCGCGGAACTCTCGTTGCCGAAAACAATGGAGATGCTTCTAAACTTTGAGCTTTTGTTATCAAAGCCAATATGGCAAAAACAAAGAGGATTCGGCGGCACTTATGTCTTTAGAGTGCCGCGGAACCCTCGTTGCCGAAAACAATGTAGATGCTTCTACACTTTGAGCTTTTGCTATCAAAGCCAATATGGCAAAAACAACGAGGATTCCGCGTCACTCTAAAGACTTTAGTCTTTAGAGTGCCGCGGAACACTCGTTGCCGAAAACAATGTAGATGCTTCTACACTTTGAGCTTTTGTTATCAAAGCCAATATGGCAAAAACAACGAGGGTTCCGCGGCACTCTAAAGACTTAAGTCTAAAGGGTGCCGCGGAACCCTCGTTGCCGAAAACAATGTAGATGCTTCTACACTTTGAGCTTTTGTTATCAAAGCCAATATGGCAAAAACAACGAGGGTTCCGCGGCACTTTAGTTTTTAGAGTGCCGCGGAACACTCGCTGCCGAAAACAATGTAGATGCTTCTACACTTTGATCTTTTGTTATCAAAGCCAATATGGCAAAAACAACGACGGTTCCGCGGCACTTTAGTTTTTAGAGTGCCGCGGAACCCACGTTGCCGAGAACAATGTAGATGCTTCTACACATTGAGCTTTTGTTATCAAAGCCAATATGGCAAAAACAACGCGGGTTCTCCGTTACTTTAGTCTTTACAGTGCCGCGGAGCCCTCGTTGCCGAAAACAATGTAGATGCTTCTACACTTTGAGCTTTTGTTATCAAAGCCAATATGGCAAAAACAACAAGGGTTCGGCGGCACTCTAAAGACTTTAGTCTTTAGTGTCCCGCGGAACTCTTGTTGCCGAAAACAATGGAGATACTTCTACACTTTGAGCTTTTGTTATCGAAGCCAATATGGCAAAAACAACGACGGTTCAGCGGCACTTTAGTTTTTAGAGTGCCGCGGAACCCTCGTTGCCGAGAACAATGTAGATGCTTCTACACTTTGAGCTTTTGTTATCAAAGCCAATATGGCAAAAACAACAAGGGTTCGGCGGCACTCTAAAGACTTTAGTCTTTAGAGTGCCGCGGAACTCTCGTTGCCGAAAACAATGGAGATGCTTCTAAACTTTGAGCTTTTGTTATCAAAGCCAATATGGCAAAAACAAAGAGGATTCGGCGGCACTTATGTCTTTAGAGTGCCGCGGAACCCTCGTTGCCGAAAACAATGTAGATGCTTCTACACTTTGAGCTTTTGCTATCAAAGCCAATATGGCAAAAACAACGAGGGTTCCGCGTCACTCTAAAGACCTTAGTCTTTAGAATGCAGCGGAACTCTCGTTGCCGAAAACAATGGAGATGCTTCTACACTTTGAGCTTTTGTTATCAAAGCCAATATGTCAAAAACAACGAGGGTTCCGCGGCACTTAGGCTTTAGAGTGCCGCGGAACCCTCGTTGACGAAAACAATGTAGATGCTTCTACACTTTGAGCTTTTGTTATCAAAGCCAATATGGCAAAAACAACGAGGGTTCCGCGGCACTTTAGTCTTTAGAGTGCCGCGGAACACTCGTTGCCGAAAACAATGTAGATGCTTCTACACTTTGAGCTTTTGTTATCAAAGCCAATATGGCAAAAACAACGACGGTTCCGCGGCACTCTAAAGACTTTAGTCTTTAGAGTCCCGCGGAACTCTCGTTGCCGAGAACAATGTAGATGCTTCTACACTTTGAGCTTTTGTTATCAAAGCCAATATGGCAAAAACAAAAAGGGTTCGGCGGTACTCTAAAGACTTTAGTCTTTAGAGTGCCGCGGAACCCTCGTTGACGAAAACAATGTAGATGCTTCTACACTTTGAGCTTTTGTTATCGAAGCCAATATGGCAAAAACAACGAGGGTTCCGCTGCACTTTAATCTTTAGAGTGCCGCGGAACCCTCGTTGAGGAAAACAATGTAGATGCTTCTACACTTTCAGCTTTTGTTATCAAAGCCTATATGGCAAAAACAACGAGGGTTCCGAGGCCCTCTAAAGACGTTAGTCTTTAGAGTGCCGCGGAACCCTCGTTGCCGAGAACAATGTAGATGCTTCTACACCTTGAGCTTTTGTTATCAAAGCCAATATGGCAAAAACAACGATTGTTCTGCGGCACTTTAGTATTTACAGTGCCGCGGAACCCTCGTTGCCGAAAACAATGAAGATGCTTCTACACTTTGAGTTTTTGTTTTCAAAGCCAATATGACAAAAACAAAAGGGTTCAGGCGGCACTCTAAAGACTTTAGTCTTTAGAGTGCCGCGGAACCTCGTTGCCGAGAAGAATGTAGATGCTTCTACGCTTTGAGCTTTTGTTATCAAAGCCAATATGGCAAAAACAAAGAGGGTTCGGCGGCACTTTTGTCTTTAGAGTGCCGCGGAACCCTCGTTACCGAAAACAATGTATATGCTTCTACACTTTGAGCTTTTTTATCAAAGCCAATATGGCAAAAACAACGAGGGTTCCGCTGCACTTTAGTCTTTAGAGTGCCGCGGAACCCTCGTTGCCGAAAACAATGTAGATGCTTCTACACTTTGAGCTTTTGTTATCAAAGCCAATATGGCAAAAACAACAAGGGTTCGGCGGCACTCTAAAGACTTTAGTCTTTAGAGTGCCGCGGAACTCTCGATGCCGAAAACAATGGAGATGCTTCTAAACTTTGATCTTTTGTTATCAAAGCCAATATGGGAAAAACAACGAGGGTTCTGCGGCACTTTTGTCTTTAGAGTGCCGCGGAACACTCGTTGCCAAAAACAATGTAGATGCTTCTACACTTTGAGCTTTTGTTATCGAAGCCAATATGGCAAAAACAACGACGGTTCCGCGGCACTCTAAACACTTTAGTCTTTAGAGTGCCGCGGAACCCTCGTTGCCGAGAACAATGTAGATGCTTCTACACCTTGAGCTTTTGTTATCAAAGCCAATATGGCAAAAACAACGAGGGTTCCGCGGCACTTTAGTCTTTACAGTGCCGCGGAACACTCGTTGCCAAAAACAGTGTAGATGCTTCTACACTTTGAGCTTTTGTTATCGAAGCCAATATGGCAAAAAACAACGACGGTTCCGCGGCACTCTAAACACTTTAGTCTTTAGAGTGCCGCGGAACCCTCGTTGCCGAGAACAATGTAGATGCTTCTACACCTTGAGCTTTTGTTATCAAAGCCAATATGGCAAAAACAAAGAGGGTTCGGCGGCACTTTTTTCTTTAGAGTGCCGCGGAACACTCGTTGCCAAAAACAATGGAGATGCTTCTGCACTTTGAGCTTTTGTTATCAAAGCCAATATGGAAAAAACAACGACGGTTCCGCGGCATTCTAAAGACTTTAGTCTTTAGAGTGCCATGGAACCCTCGTTGCCAAGAACAATGTAGATGCTTCTACACTTTGAGCTTTTGTTATCAAAGCCAATATGGCAAAAACAACGAGGGTTCTGCGTCACTTTAGTCTTTAGAGTGCCGCCGAACACTCGTTGCCGAAAACAATGGAGATGCTTCTACACTTTGAGCTTTTGTTATCAAAGCCAATATGGCAAAAACAAAGAGGGTTCGGCGGCACGTTGGTCTTTAGAGTGCCGCGGAACCCTCGTTGCCGAAAACAATGTAGATGCTTCTACACTTTGAGCTTTTGTTATCAAAGCCAACATGGCAAAAACAACAACGGTTCCGCATCACTTTAGTTTTTAGAGTGCCGCGGAACCCTCGTTGCCGAGAACAATGTAGATGCTTCTACACCTTGAGCTTTTGTTATCAAAGCCAATATGGCAAAAACAACGAGGGTTCTGCGGCACTTTAGTCTTTACAGTGCCGCGGAAGCCTCGTTGCCGAAAACAATGTAGATGCTTCTATACTTTGAGCTTTTGTTATCAAAGCCAATATGGCAAAAACAACGAGGGTTCTGCGTCACTTCAGTCTTTAGAGTGCCGCGGAACTCTCGTTGCTGAAAACAATGGAGATGCTTCTACACTTTGAGCTTTTGTTATCAAAGCCAATATGGCAAAAACAAAGAGGGTTCGGCGGCACGTTTGTCTTTAGAGTGCCGCGGAACCCTCGTTGCTGAAAACAAAGTAGATGTTTCTACACTTAGAGTTTTTGTTATCAAAGCCAATATGGCAAAAACAACGAGGGTTCTGCGGAACTTTAGTCTTTAGAGTGCCGCGGAATACTCGTTTCCTAAAACCATGTAGATGCTTCTACGCTTTGAGCTTTTGTTATCAAAGACAATATTGCAAATACAACGAGTGTTCCACGGCACTCTAAAGACTTAAGTCTAAAGGGTGCCGCGGAACCCTCGTTGCCGAAAACAAAATAGATGCTTCTACACTTTGAGATTTTGTTATCAAAGCCAATATGGCAAAAACAACGACGTTTCCGCGGCACTTTAGTTTTTAGAGTGCCGCGGAACCCTCGTTGCCGAGAACAATGTAGATGCTTCTACACTTTGAGCTTTTGGTATCAAAGCCAATATGGCAAAAACAACGAGGGTTCTGCGTCACTTTAGTCTTTAGAGTGCCGCGGAACCCTCGTTGCTGAAAACAATGTAGATGCTTCTACACTTTGAGCTTTTGTTATCAAAGACAATATGGCAAAAACAACGAGTGTTCCGCGGCACTCTAAAGACTTAAGTCTAAAGGGTGCCGCGGAACCCTCGTTGCCGAAAACAAAGTAGATGCTTCTACACTATGAGCTTTTGTTATCAAAGCCAATATGGCAAAAACAAAGAGGGTTCGGCGGCTCTTTTGTCTTTAGAGTGCCGCGGAACCCTCGTTGCCGAAAACAATGTAGATGCTTCTACACTCTGAGCTTTTGTTATCAAAGCCACTATGGCAAACACAACGCCGGTTCCGCTGCACTTTAGTCTTTAGAGTGCCGCGGAACCCTCGTTGCCGAGAACAATGTAGATGCTTCTACACCTTGAGCTTTTGTTATCAAAGCTAATATGGCAAAAAACAACAAGGGTTCGGAGGCACTCTATAGACTTTAGTCTTTAGAGTCCCGCGGAACTCTCGTTGCCGAAAACAATGGAGATGCTTCTACACTTTGAGTTTTTGGTATCGAAGCCAATATGGCAAAAACAACGAGGGTTCCACGGCACTCTAAAGACTTTAGTCTTTAGAGTGCCGCGGAACCTTCGTTGCCGAAAACAATGTAGATGCTTCTACACTTTGAGCTTTTGTTATCAAAGCCAATATGGCAAAAACAAAGAGGGTTCGGCGGCACTTTTGTCTTTAGAGTGCCGCGGAACCCTCGTTGCCGAAAACAATGTAGATGCTTCTACACTTTGAGCTTTTATTATCAAAGCCAATATGGTAAAAACAACGAGGGTTCCGTGGCACTCTAAAGACTTTAGTCTTTAGAGTCCCGCGGAACCCTCGTTGAAGAAAACAATGTAGATGATTCTACACGTTGAGCTTTTGTTATCAAAGCCAATATGGCAAAAACAATGAGGGTTCCGCGGCACTTTAGTCTTTAGAGTGCCGCGGAACACTCGTTGCCGAAAACAATGTAGATGCTTCTACACTTTGAGCTTTTGTTATGAAAGCCAATATGGCAAAAACAACGACGGTTCCGCGGCACTCTAAAGACTTTAGTCTTTAGAGTGCCGCGGAACCCTCGTTGCCGAGAACAATGGAGATGCTTCTACACTTTGAGCTTTTGTTATGAAAGCCAATATGGCAAAAACAACGACGGTTCCGCGGCACTTTAGTCTTTAGAGTCCCGCGGAACGCTCGTTGCCGAAAACAATGGAGATGCTTCTACACTTTGAGCTTTTGGTATCAAAGCCAATATGGCAAAAACAACGAGGGTTCCGCAGCACTCTAAAGACTTTAGTCTTTAGAGTGCCGCGGAACCCTCGTTGCCGAAAACAATGTAGATGCTTCTACACTTTGAGCTTTTGTTATCAAAGCCAATATGGCAAAAACAACTAGGGTTCGGCGGCACTTTTGTCTTGAGTGTGCTGCGTATCCCTCGTTGCCGAAAAAAATGTAGATGCTTCTACACTTTGAGCTTTTGTTATCAAAGCCACTATGGCAAAAACAACGAGGGTTCCGCTGCACTTTAGTCTTTAGAGTGCCGCGGAACCCTCGTTGCCGAAAACAATGTAGATGCTTCTACACTTTTAGCTTTTGTTATCAAAGCCAATATGGCAAAAACAACGAGGGTTCCGCGGCACTTTAGTTTTTAGAGTGCCGCGGAACCCTCGTTGCCGAGAACAATGTAGATGCTTCTACACCTTGAGCTTTTGTTATCAAAGCCAATATGGCAAAAACAACGAGGGTTCCACGGCACTCTAAAGACTTTAGTCTTTAGAGTGCCGCGGAACCTTCGTTGCCGAAAACAATGTAGATGCTTCTACACTTTGAGCTTTTGTTATCAAAGCCAATATGGCAAAAACAAAGAGGGTTCGGCGGCACTTTTGTCTTTAGAGTGCCGCGGAACCCTCGTTGCCGAAAACAATGTAGATGCTTCTACACTTTGAGCTTTTATTATCAAAGCCAATATGGCAAAAACAACGAGGGTTCCGTGGCACTCTAAAGACTTGAGTCTTTAGAGTCCCGCGGAACCCTCGTTGACGAAAACAATGTAGATGCTTCTACACTTTGAGCTTTTGTTATCAAAGCCAATATGGCAAAACAATGAGGGTTCCGCGGCACTTTAGTCTTTAGAGTGCCGCGGAACACTCGTTGCCGAAAACAATGTAGATGCTTCTACACTTTGAGCTTTTGTTATGAAAGCCACGATGGCAAAAACAACGACGGGTCCGCGGCACTCTAAAGAC
This sequence comes from Emydura macquarii macquarii, assembly GCF_026122565.2. Lineage (NCBI taxonomy): Eukaryota > Metazoa > Chordata > Testudines > Chelidae > Emydura > Emydura macquarii. The sequence goes on along the minus strand of NW_027132881.1, from coordinate 37,296 downwards.
TTTAGTCTTTAGAGTGCCGCGGAACCCGTTGCCGAGAACAATGGAGATGCTTCTACACTTTGAGCTTTTGTTATGAAAGCCAATATGGCAAAAACAACGACGTTTCCGCGGCACTTTAGTTTTTAGAGTGCCGCGGAACCCTCGTTGCCGAGAACAATGTAGATGCTTCTACACTTTGAGCTTTTGTTATCAAAGACAATATGCAATAACAACGAGTGTTCCGCGGCACTCTAAAGACTTAAGTCTAAAGGGTGCCACGGAACCCTCGTTGCCGAAAACAAAGTAGATGCTTCTACACTTTGAGATTTTGTTATCAAAGCCAATATGGCAAAAACAACGACGTTTCCGCGGCACTTTAGTTTTTAGAGTGCCGCGGAACCCTCGTTGCCGAGAACAATGTAGATGCTTCTACACCTTGAGCTTTTGTTATTCAAGCCAATATGGCAAAAACAACAAGGGTTCGGCGGCACTCTAAAGACTTTAGTCTTTAGAGTGCCGCGGAACCCTCGTTGCCGAAAACAATGTAGATGCTTCTACACTTTGAGCTTTTGTTATCAAAGCCAATATGGCAAAAACAAAGAGGGTTCGGCGGCTCTTTTGTCTTTAGAGTGCCGCGGAACCCTCGTTGCCGAAAACAATGTAGATGCTTCTACACTCTGAGCTTTTGTTATCAAAGCCACTATGGCAAAAACAACGAGGGTTCTGCGGCACTTTAGTCTTTAGAGTCCCGCGGAACTCTCGTTGCCGAAAACAATGGAGATGCTTCTACACTTTGAGCTTTTGTTATCAAAGCCAATATGGCAAAAACAAAGAGGGTTCGGCGGCTCATTTGTCTTTAGAGTGCCGCGGGACCCTCGTTGCCGAAAAAAATGTAGATGCTTCTACACTTTGAGCTTTTGTTATCAAAGCCACTATGGCAAAAACAACGAGGGTTCCGCTGCACTTCAGTCTTTAGAGTGCCGCGGAACCCTCGTTGCCGAAAACAATGTAGATGCTTCTACACTTTGAGCTTTTGTTATCAAAGCCAATAAGGCAAAAACAACGAGGGTTCCGCGGCACTTTAGTTTTTAGAGTTCCGCGGAACCCTCGTTGCCGAGAACAATGTAGATGCTTCTACACCTTGAGCTTTTGTTATCAAAGCCAATATGGCAAAAACAACGAGGGTTCCGCGGCACTTTAGTTTTTAGAGTGCCGCGGACCCTCGTTGCCGAGAACAATGTAGATGCTTCTACACTTTGAGCTTTACTATCAAAGCCAATACGGCAAAAACAACGAGGGTTCCGCGACACTTTAGTCTTTAGAGTGCCGCGGAACCCTCGTTGCCGAGAACAATGTAGATCCTTCTACACCTTGAGCTTTTGTTATCAAAGCCAATATGGCAAAAACAAAGACGGTTCTGCGGCACTTTAGTCTTTACAGTGCCGCGGAACTCTTGTTGCCGAAAACAATGTAGATGCTTCTACACTTTGAGCTTTTGTTATCAAAGCGAATAAGGCAAAAACAACGAGGGTTCCACGGCACTCTAAAGACTTTATTCTTTAAAGACTTTAGTCTTTAGAGTGCCGCGGAACCCTCGTTGCCGAAAACAATGTAGATGCTTCTACACTTTGAGTTTTTGTTATCAAAGCCAATATGGCAAAAACAACGAGGGTTCCGCGACACTTTAGTCTTTAGAGTGCCGCGGAACCCTCGTTGCCGAGAACAATGTAGATCCTTCTACACCTTGAGCTTTTGTTATCAAAGCCAATATGGCAAAAACAATGACGGTTCTGCGGCACTTTAGTCTTTACAGTGCCGCGGAACTCTCGTTGCCGAAAACAATGTAGATGCTTCTACACTTTGAGCTTTTGTTATCAAAGCCAATAAGGCAAAAACAACGAGGGTTCCACGGCACTCTAAAGACTTTAGTCTTTAAAGACTTTAGTCTTTAGAGTGCCGCGGAACACTCGTTGCCGAAAACAATGTAGATGCTTCTACACTTTGAGTTTTTGTTATCAAAGCCAATATGGCAAAAACAACGAGGGTTCTGCGTCACTTTAGTCTTTGGAGTGCCGCGGAACCCTCGTTGCCGAGAATAATGTAGATGCTTCTACACTTTGTGCTTTTGTTATCAAAGCCAATATGGCAAAAACATCGAGGGTTCTGCGTCACTTTAGTCTTTAGAGTGCCGCGGAACACTCGTTGCCGAAAACAATGGAGATGCTTCTACACTTTGAGCTTTTGTTATCAAAGCCAATATGGCAAAAACAAAGAGGGTTCGGCGGCACGTTTGTCTTTAGAGTGCCGCGGAACCCTCGTTGCCGAAAACAATGTAGATGCTTCTACACTTTGAGCTTTTGTTATCAAAGCCAATATGGCAAAAACAACGAGGGTTCTGCGGCACTTTAGTCTTTAGAGTGCCGCGGACCTCTCGTTGCCGAAAACAATGAAGATACTTCTACACTTTGAGCTTTTGTTATCAAAGCCAATACGGCAAAAACAACGAGGGTTCCGCGGCACTCTAAAGACTTCAGTCTTTAGAGTGCCGCGGAACCCTCATTGCCGAGAACAATGAAGATGCTTCTACACCTTGAGCTTTTGTTATCAAAGCCAATATGGCAAAAACAGCGAGGGTTCTGCGGCACTTTAGTCTTTACAGTGCCGCGGAACCCTCGTTGCTGAAAACAATGTAGATGCTTCTACACTTTGAGCTTTTGTTATCAAAGCCAATATGGCAATAACAACGAGGGTTCCGCGGCACTCTAAAGACTTTAGTCTTTAGAGTGCCGCGGAACCTCGTTGCCGAAAACAATGTAGATGCTTCTACACTTTGAGTTTTTGTTATCAAAGCCAATATGGCAAAAACAACGAGGGTTCTGCGTCACTTTAGTCTTTAGAGTGCCGCGGAACACTCGTTGCCGAAAACAATGGAGATGCTTCTACACTTTGAGCTTTTGTTATCAAAGCCAATATGGCAAAAACAAAGAGGGTTCGGCGGCACGTTTGTCTTTAGAGTGCCGCGGAACCCTCGTTGCTGAAAACAATGTAGATGCTTCTACACTTTGAGCTTTTGTTATCAAAGCCAATATGGCAAAAAACAACGAGGGTTCCATGGCACTCTAAAGACCTTAGTCTTTAGAGTGCCTCGGAACCCTCATTGCCGAAAACAATGTAGATGCTTCTACACTTTGAGCTTTTGTAATCAAAGCCAATATGGCAAATACAACGAGGGTTCCGCGGCACTTTAAAGACTTTAGTCTTTATAGTGCCGCGGACCCTCGTTGCCGAGAACAATGTAGATGCTTCTACACTTTGAGCTTTACTATCAATGCCAATACGGCAAAAACAACGAGGGTTCCGCGACACTTTAGTCTTTAGAGTGCCGCGGAACCCACGTTGCCGAGAACAATGGAGATGCTTCTACACTTTGAGCTTTTGTTATCAAAGCCAATATGGCAAAAACAATGAGGGTTCTGCGGCACTTTAGTCTTTACAGTGCCGCGGAACTCTCGTTGCCGAAAACAATGTAGATGCTTCTCCACTTTGAGCTTTTGTTATCAAAGCCAATAAGGCAAAAACAACGAGGGTTCCGCGGCACTCTAAATCCTTTAGTCTTTAAAGACTTTAGTCTTTAGAGTGCCGTGGAACCCTCGTTGCCGAAAACAATGTAGATGCTTCTACACTTTGAGTTTTTGTTATCAAAGCCAATATGGCAAAAACAACGAGGGTTCCGCGACACTTTAGTCTTTAGAGTGCCGCGGAACCCACGTTGCCGAGAACAATGTAGATGCTTCTACACTTTGAGCTTTTGTTATCAAAGCCAATATGGCAAAAACAACGAGGGTTCCGCGACACTTTAGTCTTTAGAGTGCCGCGGAACCCTCGTTGCCGAGAACAATGTAGATCCTTCTACACCTTGAGCTTTTGTTATCAAAGCCAATATGGCAAAAACAATGACGGTTCTGCGGCACTTTAGTCTTTACAGTGCCGCGGAACTCTCGTTGCCGAAAACAATGTAGATGCTTCTACACTTTGAGCTTTTGTTATCAAAGCCAATAAGGCAAAAACAACGAGGGTTCCACGGCACTCTAAAGTCTTTAGTCTTTAAAGACTTTAGTCTTTAGAGTGCCGCGGAACCCTCGTTGCCGAAAACAATGTAGATGCTTCTACACATTGAGTTTTTGTTATCAAAGCCAATATGGCAAAAACAACGAGGGTTCTGCGTCACTTTAGTCTTTGGAGTGCCGCGGAACCCTCGTTGCCAAGAACAATGTAGATGATTCTACACTTTGTGCTTTTGTTATCAAAGCCAATATGGCAAAAACAACGAGGGTTCTGCGTCACTTTAGTCTTTAGAGTGCCGCGGAACACTCGTTGCCGAAAACAATGGAGATGCTTCTACACTTTGAGCTTTTGTTATCAAAGCCAATATGGCAAAAACAAAGAGGGTTCGGCGGCACGTTTGTCTTTAGAGTGCCGCGGAACCCTCATTGCCGAGAACAATGTAGATGCTTCTACACCTTGAGCTTTTGTTATCAAAGCCAATATGGCAAAAACACCGAGGGTTCAGCGGCACTTTAGTCTTTACAGTGCCGCGGAACCCTCGTTGCTGAAAACAATGTAGATGCTTCTACACTTTGAGCTTTTGTTATCAAAGCCAATATGGCAAAAACAACGAGGGTTCCGCGGCACTCTAAAGACTTTAGTCTTTAGAGTGCCGCGGAACCCTCGTTGCCGAAAACAATGTAGATGCTTCTACACTTTGAGTTTTTGTTATCAAAGCCAATATGGCAAAAACAACGAGGGTTCTGCGTCACTTTAGTCTTTAGAGTGCCGCAGAACACTCGTTGCCGAAAACAATGCAGATGCTTCTACACTTTGAGCTTTTGTTATCAAAGCCAATATGTCAAAAACAAAGAGGGTTCGGCGGCACGTTTGTCTTTAGAGTGCCGCGGAACCCTCGTTGCTGAAAACAATGTAGATGCTTCTACACTTTGAGCTTTTGTTATCAAAGCCAATATGGCAAAAAACAACGAGGGTTCCACGGCACTCTAAAGACCTTAGTCTTTAGAGTGCCGCGGAACCCTCATTGCCGAAAACAATGTAGATGCTTCTACACTTTGAGCTTTTGTTATCAAAGCCAATATGGCAAAAACAATGAGGGTTCTGCGGCACTTTAGTCTTTACAGTGCCGCGGAACTCTCGTTGCCGAAAACAATGTAGATGCTTCTACACTTTGAGCTTTTGTTATCAAAGCCAATAAGGCAAAAACAACGAGGGTTCCGCGGCACTCTAAAGACTTTAGTCTTTAAAGACTTTAGTCTTTAGAGTGCCGTGGAACCCTCGTTGCCGAAAACAATGTAGATGCTTCTACACTTTGAGTTTTTGTTATCAAAGCCAATATGGCAAAAACAACGAGGGTTCCGCGACACTTTAGTCTTTAGAGTGCCGCGGAACCCACGTTGCCGAGAACAATGTAGATGCTTCTACACTTTGAGCTTTTGTTATCAAAGCCAATATGGCAAAAACAACGAGGGTTCCGCGACACTTTAGTCTTTAGAGTGCCGCGGAACCCTCGTTGCCGAGAACAATGTAGATCCTTCTACACCTTGAGCTTTTGTTATCAAAGCCAATATGGCAAAAACAATGACGGTTCTGCGGCACATTAGTCTTTACAGTGCCGCGGAACTCTCGTTGCCGAAAACAATGTAGATGCTTCTACACTTTGAGCTTTTGTTATCAAAGCCAATAAGGCATAAACAACGAGGGTTCCACGGCACTCTAAAGACTTTAGTCTTTAAAGACTTTAGTCTTTAGAGTGCCGCGGAACCATCGTTGCCGAAAACAATGTAGATGCTTCTACACTTTGAGTTTTTGTTATCAAAGCCAATATGGCAAAAACAACGAGGGTTCTGCGTCACTTTAGTCTTTGGAGTGCCGCGGAACCCTCGTTGCCAAGAACAATGTAGATGCTTCTACACTTTGTGCTTTTGTTATCAAAGCCAATATGGCAAAAACAACGAGGGTTCTGCGTCACTTTAGTCTTTAGAGTGCCGCGGAACTCTCGTTGCCGAAAACAATGAAGATACTTCTACACTTTGAGCTTTTGTTATCAAAGCCAATACGGCAAAAACAACGAGGGATCCGCGGCACTCTAAAGACTTCAGTCTTTAGAGTGCCGTGGAACCCTCATTGCCGAGAACAATGTAGATGCTTCTACACCTTGAGCTTTTGTTATCAAAGCCTATATGGCAAAAACAGCGAGGGTTCTGCGGCACTTTAGTCTTTACAGTGCCGCGGAACCCTCGTTGCCGAAAACAATGTAGATGCTTCTACACTTTGAGCTTTTGTTATCAAAGCCAATATGGCAAAAAAAACGAGGGTTCCGCGGCACTCTAAAGACTTTAGTCTTTAGAGTGCCGCGGAACCCTCGTTGCCGAAAACAATGTAGATGCTTCTACACTTTGAGTTTTTGTTATCAAAGCCAATATCGCAAAAACAACGAGGGTTCTGCGTCACTTTAGTCTTTAGAGTGCCGCGGAACCCTCGTTGCTGAAAACAATGTAGATGCTTCTACACTTTGAGCTTTTGTTATCAAAGCCAATATGGCAAAAAACAACGAGGGTTCCGCGGCACTCTAAAGACCTTAGTCTTTAGAGTGCCGCGGAACCCTCGTTGCCGAAAACAATGTAGATGCTTCTACACTTTGAGCTTTTGTAATCAAACCCAATATGGCAAAAACAACGAGGGTTCCGCGGCACTTTAAAGACTTTAGTCTTTAGAGTGCCGCGGACCCTCGTTGCCGAGAACAATGTAGATGCTTCTACACTTTGAGCTTTACTATCAAAGCCAATACGGCAAAAACAACGAGGGTTCCGCGACACTTTAGTCTTTAGAGTGCCGCGGAACCCACGTTGCCGAGAACAATGTAGATGCTTCTACACTTTGAGCTTTTGTTATCAAAGCCAATATGGCAAAAACAATGAGGGTTCTGCGGCACTTTAGTCTTTACAGTGCCGCGGAACTCTCGTTGCCGAAAACAATGTAGATGCTTCTCCACTTTGAGCTTTTGTTATCAAAGCCAATAAGGCAAAAACAACGAGGGTTCCGCGGAACTCTAAAGACTTTAGTCTTTAAAGACTTTAGTCTTTAGAGTGCCGTGGAACCCTCGTTGCCGAAAACAATGTAGATGCTTCTACACTTTGAGTTTTTGTTATCAAAGCCAATATGGCAAAAACAACGAGGGTTCTGCGTCACTTTAGTCTTTGGAGTGCCGCGGAACCCTCGTTGCCAAGAACAATGTAGATGCTTCTACACTTTGTGCTTTTGTTATCAAAGCCAATATGGCAAAAACAACGAGGGTTCTGCGTCACTTTAGTCTTTAGAGTGCCGCGGAACACTCGTTGCCGAAAACAATGGAGATGCTTCTACACTTTGAGCTTTTGTTATCAAAGCCAATATGGCAAAAACAAAGAGGGTTCGGCGTCACGTTTGTCTTTAGAGTGCCGCGGAACCCTCGTTGCCGAAAACAATGTAGATGCTTCTACACTTTGAGCTTTTGTTATCAAAGCCAATACGGCAAAAACAACGAGGGTTCCGCGACACTCTAAAGACTTCAGTCTTTAGAGTGCCGCGGAACCCTCATTGCCGAGAACAATGAAGATGCTTCTACACCTTTAGCTTTTGTTATCAAAGCCAATATGGCAAAAACAACGAGGGTTCCGTGGCTCTCTAAAGACTTTAGTCTTTACAGTACCACGGAACTCTCGTTGCCGAATACAATGGAGATGCTTCTAAACTTTGAGCTTTTGTTATCAAAGCCAATATGGCAAAAACAAAGAGGGTTCGGCGGCACTTTTGTCTTTAGAGTGCCGCGGAACACTCGTTGCCGAATACAATGTAGATGCTTCTACACTTTGAGCTTTTGCTATCAAAGCCAATATGGCAAAAACAACGAGGGTTCCGCGTCACTCTAAAGACTTTAGTCTTTAGAATGCAGCGGAACACTCGTTGCCGAAAACAATGGAGATGCTTCTACACTTTGAGCTTTTGTTATCAAATCCAATATGTCAAAAACAACGAGGGTTTCGCGGCACTTAGTCTTTAGAGTGCCGCGGAACCCTCGTTGCCTAGAACAATGTAGATGCTTCTACACTTTGAGCTTTTGTTATCAAAGCCAATATGGCAAAAACAACAAGGGTTCGGCGGAACTCTAAAGACTTTAGTCTTTAGAGTGCCGCGGAACTCTCGTTGCCGAAAACAATGGAGATGCTTCTAAACTTTGAGCTTTTGTTATCAAAGCCAATATGGCAAAAACAAAGAGGGTTCGGCGGCACTTTTGTCTTTAGAGTTCCGCGGAACACTCGTTGCTGAAAACAATGTAGATGCTTCTACACTTTGAGCTTTTGTTATCAAAGCCAATATGGCAAAAACAACGAGGGTTCCGCGGCACTCTAAAGACTTAAGTCTAAAGGGTGCCGCGGAACCCTCGTTGCCGAAAACAATGTAGATGCTTCTACACTTTGAGCTTTTGTTATCAAAGCCAATATGGCAAAAACAACGAGGGTTCCGCGGCACTTTAGTTTTTAGAGTGCCGCGGAACCCTCGTTGCCGAGAACAATGTAGATGCTTCTACAACTTGAGCTTTTGTTATCAAAGCCAATATGGCAAAAACAACGAGGGTTCCACGGCAGTCTAAAGACTTTAGTCTTTAGAGTGCCGCGGAACCTTCGTTGCCGAAAACAATGTAGATGCTTCTACACTTTGAGCTTTTGTTATCAAAGCCAATATGGCAAAAACAAAGAGGGTTCGGCGGCACTTTTGTCTTTAGAGTGCCGCGGAACCCTCGTTGCCGATAACAATGTAGATGCTTCTACACTTTGAGCTTTTATTATCAAAGCCAATATGGCAAAAACAACGAGGGTTCCGTGGCACTCTAAAGACTTGAGTCTTTAGAGTCCCGCGGAACCCTCGTTGACGAAAACAATGTAGATGCTTCTACACTTTGAGCTTTTGTTATCAAAGCCAATATGGCAAAAACAATGAGGGTTCCGCGGCACTTTAGTCTTTAGAGTGCCGCGGAACACTCGTTGCCGAAAACAATGTAGATGCTTCTACACTTTGAGCTTTTGTTATGAAAGCCAATATGGCAAAAACAACGACGGTTCCGCGGCACTCTAAAGACTTTAGTCTTTAGAGTGCCGCGGAACCTCGTTGCCGAAAACAATGGAGATGCTTCTACACCTTGAGCTTTTGTTATCAAAGCCAATATGGCAAAAACAACGAGTGTTCTGCGGCACTTTAATCTTTAGAGTGCCGCGGAACCCTCGTTGCCGAAAACAATGTAGATGCTTCTACACTTTGAGCTTTTGTTATCAAAGCCAATATGGCAAAAACAACGAGGGTTCGGCGGTACTTTAGTCTTTAGAGTGCCGCGGAACACTCGTTGCCGAGAACAATGTAGATGCTTCTACACCTTGAGCTTTTGTTATCAAAGCCAATATGGCAAAAACAACGAGGGTTCCGCGGCACTTTAGTCTTTAGAGTGCCGCGGAACCCTCGTTGCCGAAAACAATGTAGATGCTTCTACACTTTCAGCTTTTGTTATCAAAGCCAATATGGCAAAAACAATGAGGGTTCCGCTGCACTTTAGTCTTTAGAGTGCCGCGGAACCCTCGTTGCCGAAAACAATGTAGATGCTTCTACACTTTGAGCTTTTGTTATCAAAGCCAATATGGCAAAAACAACGACGGTTCCGCGGCACTCTAAAGACTTTAGTCTTTAGAGTGCTGCGGAACCTTCGTTGCCGAGAACAATGTAGATGCTTCTACACCTTGAGCTTTTGTTATCAAAGGCAATATGGCAAAAACAACGAGGGTTCGGCGGCACTTTAGTCTTTAGAGTGCCGCGGAACCCTCGTTGCCGAAAACAATGTAGATGCTTCTACACTTTGAGGTTTTATTATCAAAGCCAATATGGCAAAAACAACGAGGGTTCCGCGGCACTCTAAAGACTTTAGTCTTTAGAGTGCCGCGGAACCCTCGTTGACGAAAACAATGTAGATGCTTCTACACTTTGAGCTTTTGTTATCAAAGCCAATATGGCAAAAACAATGAGGGTTCCGCGGCACTTTAGTCTTTAGAGTGCCGCGGAACCCTCATTGCCGAAAACAATGTAGATGCTTCTACACCTTGAGCTTTTGTTATCAAAGCCAATATGGCAAAAACAACGAGGGTTCCGCGGCACTTTAGTCTTTAGAGTGCCGCGGAACACTCGTTGCCGAGAACAATGTAGATTCTTCTACACCTTGAGCTTTTGTTATCAAAGCCAATATGGCAAAAACAACGAGGGTTCCACGGCACTAAGTCTTTAGAGTGCCGCGGAACACTCGTTGCCGAAAACAATGGAGATGCTTCTACACTTTGAGCTTTTGTTATCAAAGCCAATATGGCAAAAACAACGAGGGTTCCGCTGCACTTTAGTCTTTAGAGTGCCGTGGAACCCTCGTTGCCGAAAACAATGTAGATGCTTCTACACTTTGAGCTTTTATTATCAAAGCCAATATGGCAAAAACAACGAGGGTTCCGCGGCACTCAAAGACTTAAGTCTAAAGGGTGCCGCGGAACCTCGTTGCCGAAAACAATGTAGATGCTTCTACACTTTGAGCTTTTGTTATCAAAGCCAATATTGCAAATACAACTCGGGTTCTGCGTTACTTTAGTCTTTACAGTGCCGCGGAGCCCTCGTTGCCAAAAACAATGTAGATGCTTCTACACTTTGAGCTTTTGTTATCAAAGCCAATATGGCAAAAAAAACAAGGGTTCGTCGGCACTCTAAAGACTTTAGTCTTTAGAGTCCCGCGGAACTCTCGTTGCCGAAAACAATGGAGATGCTTCTACACTTTGAGCTTTTGGTATCAAAGCCAATATTGCAAAAACAACTAGGGTTCCGCGGCACTCTACTGACTTTAGTCTTTAGAGTGCCGCGGAACCCTCGTTGCCGAAAACAATGTAGATGCTTCTACACTTTGAGCTTTTGTTATCAAAGCCAATATGGCAAAAACAAAGAGGGTTCGGCGGCACTTTTGTCTTTAGAGTGCCGCGGAACCCTCGTGCCGAAAACAATGTAGATGCTTCTACACTTTGAGCTTTTGTTATTAAAGCCAATATGGCAAAAACAACGAGGGTTCCGCGGCACTTTAGTCTTTAGAGTGCCGCGGAACACTCGTTGCCGAAAAAAATGTAGATGCTTCTACACTTTGAGCTTTTGTTATGAAAGCCAATATGGCAAAAACAACGATGGTTCCGCGGCACTCTAAAGACTTTAGAAGCAAAGCCAAGACTTTAGTCATTAGAGTGCCGCGGAACCCTCGTTGCCGAGAACAATGTAGATGCTTCTACACCTTGAGCTTTTGTTATCAAAGCCAATATGGCAAAAACAACGAGGGTTCTGCGGCACTTTAGTCTTTAGAGTGCCGCGGAACTCTCGTTGTCGAAAACAATGGAGATGCTTCTACACTTTGAGCTCTTGTTATCAAAGCCAATATGGCAAAAACAACGAGGGTTCCGCGGCACTCTAAAGACTTTAGTCTTTAGAGTGCCGCGGAACTCTCGTTGCCGAAAACAATGGAGATGCTTCTACACTTTGAGCTTTTGTTATTAAAGCCAATATGTCAAAAACAACGAGGGTTCCACGGCACTTAGTCTTTAGAGTGCCGCGGAACCCTCGTTGCCGAAAACAATGGAGATGCTTCTACACTTTGAGCTTTTGTTATCAAAGCCAATATGGAAAAAACAACGAGGGTTCCGCGGCACTCTAAAGACTTTAGTCTTTAGAGTGCCGCGGAACCCTCGTTGCCAAGAACAATGTAGATGCTTCTACACTTTGAGCTTTTGTTATCAAAGCCAATATGGCAAAAACAACGAGGGTTCCGCTGCACTTTAGTCTTTAGAGTGCCGTGGAACCCTCGTTGCCGAAAACAATGTAGATGCTTCTACACTTTGAGCTTTTATTATCAAAGCCAATATGTAAAAAAAAAAAAGAGGGTTCCGCGGCACTCTAAAGACTTAAGTCTAAAAGGTGCCGCGGAACCCTCGTTGCCGAGAACAATGTAGATGCTTCTACACCTTGAGCTTTTGTTATCAAAGCCAATATGGCAAAAACAACGCGGGTAGTGCGTTACTTTAGTCTTTACAGTGCCGCGGAGCCCTCGTTGCCAAAAACAATGTAGATGCTTCTACACCTTGAGCTTTTGTTACAAAGCCAATATGGCAAAAACAACGAGGGTTCTGCGGCACTTTAGTCTTTAGAGTGCCGCGGAACTCTCGTTGTCGAAAACAATGGAGATGCTTCTACACTTTGAGCTCTTGTTATCAAAGCCAATATGGCAAAAACAACGAGGGTTCCGCGGCACTCTAAAGACTTTAGTCTTTAGAGTGCCGCGGAACTCTCGTTGCCGAAAACAATGGAGATGCTTCTACACTTTGAGCTTTTGTTATTAAAGCCAATATGTCAAAAACAACGAGGGTTCCACGGCACTTAGTCTTTAGAGTGCCGCGGAACCCTCGTTGCCGAAAACAATGGAGATGCTTCTACACTTTGAGCTTTTGTTTTCAAAGCCAATATGGAAAAAACAACGAGGGTTCCGCGGCACTCTAAAGACTTTCGTCTTTAGAGTGCCTCGGAACCCTCGTTGCCAAGAACAATGTAGATGCTTCTACACTTTGAGCTTTTGTTATCAAAGCCAAAGTGGCAAAAACAACGAGGGTTCCGCGGCACTTTAGTCTTTAGAGTGCCGCGGAACCCTCGTTGCCGAAAACAATGTAGATGCTTCTACACTTTGAGCTTTTATTATCAAAGCCAATATGGAAAAAAAAAAAAAAAGGGTTCCGCGGCACTCTAAAGACTTAAGTCTAAAAGGTGCCGCGGAACCCTCGTTGCCGAGAACAATGTAGATGCTTCTACACCTTGAGCTTTTGTTATCAAAGCCAATATGGCAAAAACAACGCGGGTTCTGCGTTACTTTAGTCTTTACAGTGCCGCGGAGCCCTCGTTGCCAAAAACAATGTAGATGCTTCTACACTTTGAGCTTTTGTTATCAAAGCCATTATGGCAAAAACAACAAGGGTTCGTCGGCACTCTAAAGACTTTAGTCTTTAGAGTCCCGCGGAACTCTGGTTGCCGAAAACAATGGAGATGCTTCTACACTTTGAGATTTTGGTATCAAAGCCAAAATGGTAAAAACAACGAGGCTTCCGCGGCACTTTTGTCCTTAGAGTGCCGCGGAACCCTCGTTGCCGAAAACAATGTAGATGCTTCTACTCTTTGAGCTTTTGTTATCAAAGCCAATATGGCAAAAACAAAGAGGGTTCGGCGGCACTTTTGTCCTTAGAGTTCCGCGGAACCCTCGTTGCCGAAAGCAATGTAGATGCTTCTACTCTTTGAGCTTTTGTTATCAAAGCCAATATGGCAAAAACAACGAGAGTTCCGCGGCACTTTAGTCTTTAGAGTGCCGCGGAACACACGTTGCCGAAAACAATGTAGATGCTTCTACACTTTGAGCTTTTGTTATGAAAGCCAATATGGCAAAAACAACGACGGTTCCGCGGCACTCTAAAGACTTTAGAAGCAAAGCCAAGACTTTAGTCTTTAGAGTGCCGCGGAACCCTCGTTGCCGAGAACAATGTAGATGCTTCTACACCTTGAGCTTTTGTTATCAAAGCCAATATGGCAAAAACAACGAGGCTTCTGCGGCACTTTAGTCTTTACAGTGCCGCGGAACCCTCGTTGCCGAAAACAATGTAGATGCTTCTACACTTTGAGCTTTTGTTATCAAAGCCAATATGGCAAAAACAACAGGGTTCCGCGGCACTCTAAAGACTTTAGTCTTTAGAGTGCCGCGGAACTCTCGTTGCCGAAAACAATGGAGATGCTTCTACACTTTGAGCTTTTGTTATAAAGCCAATATGGCAAAAACAAAGAGGGTTCGGCGGCACTTTTGTCTTTAGAGTGCCGCGGAACCCTCGTTGCCGAAAACAATGTAGATGCTTCAACACTTTGACCTTTTGCTATCAAGGCAAATATGGCAAAAACAACGAGGGTTCCGCGTCACTCTAAAGAGTTTAGTCTTTAGAATGCCGCGGAACTCTCGTTGCCAAGAACAATGTAGATGCTTCTACACTTTGAGCTTTTGTTATCAAAGGCAATATGGAAAAAACAACGAGGGTTCTGCGTCACTTTAGTCTTTAGAGTGCCGCGGAACACTCGTTGCCGAAAACAATGGAGATGCTTCTACACTTTGAGCTTTTGTTATCAAAGCCAATATGGTAAAAACAAAGAGGGTTCTGCGGAACTTTAGTCTTTAGAGTGCCGCGGAATACTCGTTTCCTAAAACCAAGTAGATGCTTCTACACTTTGAGATTTTGTTATCAAAGCCAATATTGCAAAAACAACAAGGGTTCAGTGGCACTCTAAAGACGTTAGTCTTTAGAGTGCCGCGGAACTCTCGTTGCCGAAAACAATGGAGATGCTTCTACACTTTGAGCTTTTGTTATCAAAGCCAATATGGCAAAAACAACGAGGGTTCCGCGGCACTTTAGTCTTTAGAGTGCCGCGGAACACTCGTTGCCAAAAACAATGTAGATGCTTCTACACTTTGAGCTTTTGTTATCAAAGCCAATATGGCAAAAACAACGACGGTTCTGTGGCACTTTAGTCTTTACAGTGCCGCGGAACCCTCGTTGCCGAAAACAATGTAGATGCTTCTACACTTTGAGATTTTGTTATCAAAGCCAATATGGCAAAAACAACAAGGGTTCAGTGGCACTCTAAAGACATTAGTATTTAGAGTGCCGCGGAACTCTCGTTGCCAAAAACAATGGATATGCTTCTACACTTTGAGCTTTTGTTATCAAAGCCAATATGGCAAAAACAACGAGGCTTCCGCGGCACTCTATAGACTTTAGTCTTTAGAGTGCCGCAGAACCCTCGTTGCCGAAAACAATGTAGATGCTTCTAAACTTTGAGCTTTTGTTATCAAAGCCAATATGGCAAAAACAAAGTGTGTTCGGCGGCACTTTTGTCTTTAGAGTGCCGCGGAACCCTCGTTGCCGAAAATAATGTAGATGCTTCTACACTTTGAGCTTTTGCTATCAAAGCCAATATGGCAAAAACAACGAGGGTTCCGTTTCACTGTAAAGACTTTAGTCTTTAGAGTGCCGCGGAACTCTCGTTGCCGAAAACAATGTAGATGCTTCTACACTTTGAGCTTTTGTTATCAAACCCAATATGGCAAAAACAACGACGGTTCCGCGTCACTTTAGTCTTTAGAGTGCCGCGGAACCCTCGTTGCCGAAAACAATGTAGATGCTTCTACACTTTGAGCTTTTGTTATCAAAGCCAATATGGCAAAAACAAAGAGGGTTCGGCGGCACTTTTGTCTTTAGAGTGCCGCGGAACCCTCGTTGCCGAAAACAATGTATATGCTTCTACACTTTGAGCTTTTGTTATCAAAGCCAATATGGCAAAAACAACGAGGGTTCCGCGGCACTTTAGTCTTTAGAGTGCCGCGGAACACTCGTTGCCGAAAACAATGTAGATGCTTCTACACTTTGAGCTTTTGTTATGAAAGCCAATATGGCAAAAACAACGATGGTTCCGCGGCACTCTAAAGACTTTAGAAGCAAAGCCAAGACTTTAGTCATTAGAGTGCCGCGGAACCCTCGTTGCCGAGAACAATGTAGATGCTTCTACACCTTGAGCTTTTGTTATCAAAGCCAATATGGCAAAAACAACAAGGGTTCGGCGGCACGCTAAAGACGTTAGTGTTTAGAGTGCCGCGGAACTCTCGTTTCCAAAAACAATGGAGATGCTTCTACACTTTGAGCTTTTGTTATAAAGGCAATATGGCAAAAACAAAGAGGGTTCGGCGGCACTTTTGTCTTTAGAGTGCCGCGGAACCCTCGTTGCCGAAAACAATGTAGATGCTTCTACACTTTGAGCTTTTGCTATCAAAGCCAATATGGGAAAAACAACGAGGGTTCCGCGTCACTCTAAAGACTTTAGTCTTTAGAATGCCGCGGAACTCTCGTTGCCGAAAACAATGGAGATGCTTCTACACTTTGAGCTTTTGTTATCAAAGCCAATATGGCAAAAACAACGAGGGTTCCGCTGCACTTTAGTCTTTAGAGTGCCGTGGAACCCTCGTTGCCGAAAACAATGTAGATGCTTCTACACTTTGAGCTTTTATTATCAAAGCCATTATGGCAAAAACAACGAGGGTTCCGCGGCACTCTAAAGACTTAAGTCTAAATGGTGCCGCGGAACCCTCGTTGCCGAGAACAATGTAGATGCTTCTACACCTTGAGCTTTTGTTATCAAAGCCAATATGGCAAAAACAACGCGGGTTCTGCGTTACTTTAGTCTTTACAGTGCCGCGGAGCCCTCGTTGCCAAAAACAATGTAGATGCTTCTACACTTTGAGCTTTTGTTATCAAAGCCATTATGGCAAAAACAACAAGGGTTCGTCGGCACTCTAAAGACTTTAGTCTTTAGAGTCCCGCGGAACTCTGGTTGCCGAAAACAATGGAGATGCTTCTACACTTTGAGATTTTGGTATCAAAGCCAAAATGGCAAAAACAACGAGGCTTCCGCGGCACTTTTGTCCTTAGAGTGCCGCAGAACCCTCGTTGCCGAAAACAATGTAGATGCTTCTACTCTTTGAGCTTTTGTTATCAAAGCCAATATGGCAAAAACAAAGAGGGTTCGTCGGCACTTTTGTCCTTAGAGTTCCGCGGAACCCTCGTTGCCGAAAGCAATGTAGATGCTTCTACTCTTTGAGCTTTTGTTATCAAAGCCAATATGGCAAAAACAACGACGGTTCCGCGGTACTCTAAAGACTTTAGAAGCAAAGCCAAGACTTTAGTCATTAGAGTGCCGCGGAACCCTCGTTGCCGAGAACAATGTAGATGCTTCTACACCTTGAGCTTTTGTTATCAAAGCCAATATGGCAAAAACAACAAGGGTTCGGCGGCACTCTAAAGACTTTAGTCTTTAGAGTGCCGCGGAACTCTCGTTTCCGAAAACAATGGAGATGCTTCTACACTTTGAGCTTTTGTTATAAAGGCAATATGGCAAAAACAAAGAGGGTTCGGCGGCACTTTTGTCTTTAGAGTGCCGCGGAACCCTCGTTGCCGAAAACAATGTAGATGCTTCTACACTTTGAGCTTTTGCTATCAAAGCCAATATGGGAAAAACAACGAGGGTTCCGCGTCACTCTAAAGACTTTAGTCTTTAGAATGCCGCGGAACTCTCGTTGCCGAAAACAATGGAGATGCTTCTACACTTTGAGCTTTTGTTATTGAAGCCAATATGTCAAAAACAACGAGGGTTCCACGGCACTTAGTCTTTAGAGTGCCGCGGAATCCTCGTTGCCTAGAACAATGTAGATGCTTCTACACTTTGAGCTTTTGTTATCAAAGCCAATATGGCAAAAACAACGAGGGTTCCGCGTCACTTTAGTTTTTAGAGTGCCGCGGAACACTCGTTGCCGAAAACAATGTAGATGCTTTTACACTTTGAGCTTTTGTTATCAAAGCCAATATGGCAAAAACAACGACGGTTCCGCGGCACTTTAGTTTTAGAGTGCCGCGGAACCCTCGTTGCCGAGAACAATGTAGATGCTTCTACACCTTGAGCTTTTGTTATCAAAGCCAATATGGCAAAAACAACGCGGGTTCTGCGTTACTTTAGACTTTACAGTGCCGCGGAGCCCTCGTTGCCGAAAACAATGTAGATGCTTCTACACTTTAAGCTTTTGTTATCAAAGCCAATATGGCAAAAAAAACGACGGTTCCGCGGCACTCTAAAGACTTTAGTCTTTAGAGTGCCGCGGAACCCTCGTTGCCGAGAACAATGTAGATGCTTCTACACCTTGAGCTTTTGTTATCAAAGCCAATATGGCAAAAACAACGAGGGTTCTGCGGCACTTTAGTCTTTACAGTGCCGCGGAGCCCTCGTTGCCGAAAACAATGGAGATGCTTCTACACTTTGAGCTTTTGTTATCAAAGCCAATATGGCAAAAACAACGAGGGTTCCGCGGCACTCTAAAGACTTTAGTCTTTAGAGTGCCGCGGAACCTCGTTGCCGAAAACAATGTAGATGCTTCTACACTTTGAGCATTTGATGTCAAAGCCAATATGGCAAAAACAAAGAGGGTTCGGCGGCACTTTTGTCTTTAGAGTGCCGCGGAACCCTCGTTGCCGAAAACAATGTAGATTCTTCTACACTTTGAGCTTTTGTTATCAAAGCCAATATGGCAATAACAACAGGGTTCGGCGGCACTCTAAAGACTTTAGTCTTTAGAGTGCCGCGGAACTCTCGTTGCCGAAAACAATGTAGATGCTTCTACACTTTGAGCATTTGATGTCAAAGCCAATATGGCAAAAACAAAGAGGGTTCGGCGGCACTTTTGTCTTTAGAGTGCCGCGGAACCCTCGTTGCCGAAAACAATGTAGATTCTTCTACACTTTGAGCTTTTGCTATCAAAGCCAATATGGCAAAAACAACGAGGGTTCCGCGTCACTCTAGTCTTTAGTCTTTAGAGTGCCGCGGAACTCTCGTTGCCGAAAACAATGGAGATGCTTCTACACTTTGAGTTTTTTTATCAAAGCCAATACGGCAAAAACAACGATGGTTCCGCGGCACTTAGTCTTTAGAGTGCCGCGGAACCCTCGTTGCCTAGAACAATGTAGATGCTTCTACACTTTGAGCTTTTGTTATCAAAGCCAATATGGCAAAAACAAACAGGGTCCGGCGGCACTTTTGTCTTTAGAGTGCCGCGGAACCCTCGTTGCCGAAAACAATGTAGATGCTTCTACACTTTGAGCTTTTGTTATCAAAGCCAATATGGCAAAAACAACGAGGGTTCCGCGGCACTCTAAAGACTTTAGAAGCAAAGCCAAGACATTAGTCATTAGAGTGCCGCGGAACCCTCGTTGCCGAGAACAATGTAGATGCTTCTACACCTTGAGCTTTTGTTATCAAAGCCAATATGGCAAAAACAACGAGGGTTCTGCGGCACTTTAGTCTTTACAGTGCCGCGGAAACCTCGTTGCAGAAAACAATGTAGATGCTTCTACACTTTGAGCTTTTGTTATCAAAGCCAATATGGCAGAAACAACAAGGGTTCGGCGGCACTCTAAAGACTTTAGTCTTTAGAGTGCCGCGGAACTCTCGTTGCCCAAAACAATGTAGATGCTTCTACACTTTGAGCTTTTGTTATAAAGCCAATATGGCAAAAACAAAGAGGGTTCGGCGGCACTTTTGTCTTTAGAGTGCCGCGGAACCCTCGTTGCCGAAAACAATGTAGATTCTTCTACACTTTGAGCTTTTGTTATCAAAGCCAATATGGCAAAAACAACAAGTGTTCCATGGCACTCTAAAGACTTTAGTCTTTAGAGTGCCGCGGAACTCTCGTTGCCGAAAACAATGGAGATGCTTCTACACTTTGAGCTTTTGTTATCAAAGCCAATATGGCAAAAAAAACGAGGGTTCCGCGGCACTCTAAAGACTTTAGTCTTTAGAGTGCCGCGGAACCCTCGTTGCCGAAAACAATGTAGATGCTTCTACACTTTGAGCTTTTGTTATCAAAGCCCATATGGCAAAAACAAAGAGGGTTCGGCGGCCCGTTTGTCTTTAGAGTGCCGCGGAACCCCTCGTTGCCGAAAACAATGTAGATGCTTCTACACTTTGAGCTTTGGTTATCAAAGCCAATATGGCAAAAACAACGAGGGTTCCGCGGCACTCTAAAGACTAAAGCCGAAAACAATTTAGATGCTTCTACACTTTGAGCTTTTGTTATCAAAGCCAATGTGGCATCAAAGCCAATATGGCAATATAGACAACGAACCCTCGTTGCCGAGAACAATGTAGATGCTTCTACACTTTGAGCTTTTGTTATCAAAGCCAATATGGCAAAAACAACGAGGGTTCCGCGGCACTCTAAATACTTTAGTCTTTAGAGTGCCGCGGAACCCTCGTTGCCGAAAACAATATAGATGCTTCTACACTCTGAGCTTTTGTTTTCAAAGCCAATATGGCAAAAATAACGAGGGTTCAGCGGCATTCTAGTCTTCAGAGTGCCGCGGAACCCTCGTTGCCGAAAACAATGTAGATGCTTCTACACTTTGAGCTTTTGTTATCAAAGCCAATATGGCAAAAACAACGAGGGTTCCGCGGCACTCTAAAGACTTTATTGTTTAGAGTGCCGCCGAACCCTCATTGCCGAGAACAATGTAGATGCTTCTACATTTTGAGCTTTTGTTATCTAAGCCAATGTGGCATCAAAGCCAATATGGCAAAATCAACGAGGGTTCTGCGGCACTTTAGTCTTTAGAGTGCCGCGGAACCCTCGTTGCCAAGAACAATGGAGATGCTTCTACACTTTGAGCTCTTGTTATCAAAGCCAATATCGCAAAAACAACGAGGGTTCCGCGGCACTCTAAAGACTTTGCCGCGGAACCCTCGTTGCCGAAAACAATGTAGATGCTTCTACACTTTGAGCTTTTGTTATCACAGCCAATATGGCAAAAACAACGAGGGTTCCGCTGCACTTTAGTCTTTAGAGTGCCGCGGAACACTCGTTGCCGAAAACAATGTAGATGCTTCTACACTTTGAGCTTTTATTATCAAAGCCAATATGGCAAAAACAACGAGTGTTCCATGGCACTCTAAAGACTTTAGTATTTAGAGTGCCGCGGAACCCTCGTTGACGAAAACAATGTAGATGCTTCTGCACTTTGAGCTTTTGTTATATGAGCCAATATGGCAAAAACAACAAGGGTTCCGCGGCACTTTAGTTTTTAGAGTGCCGCGGAACACTCGTTGCCGAAAACAATCTAGATGCTTCTACACTTTGAGCTTTTGTCATCAAAGCCAATATGGCAAAAACAACGAGGGTTCCGCGGCACTTTAGTTTTTAGAGTGCCGCGGAGCCCTCGTTGCCGAGAACAATGTAGATGCTTCTACACCTTGAGCTTTTGTTATCAAAGCCAATATGGCAAAAACAACAAGGGTTCGGAGGCACTCTAAAGACTTTAGTCTTTAGAGTCCCGCGGAACCCTCGTTGCCGAAAACAATGTAGATGCTTCTACACTTTGAGCTTTTGTTATCAAAGCCAATATGGCAAAAACAAAGAGGGTTCCGCGGCAAAGACTTTAGTCTTTAGAGTGCCGCGGAACCCTCGTTGCCGAAAACCATGTAGATGCTTCTACACTTTGAGCTTTTGTTATCAAAGCCAATATGGAAAAAACAACTAGGGTTCCGCTGCACTTTAGTCTTTAGAGTGCCGCTGAACTCTCGTTGCCGAAAACAATGGAGATGCTTCTACACTTTGAGCTTTTGTTATCAAAGCCAATATGGCAAAAAACAACGAGGGTTCGTAGCACTCTAAAGATTCTAGTCTTTAGAGTGCCGCGGAA
Organism: Emydura macquarii macquarii; assembly: GCF_026122565.2. NCBI lineage: Eukaryota > Metazoa > Chordata > Testudines > Chelidae > Emydura > Emydura macquarii. The sequence goes on along the minus strand of NW_027132881.1, from coordinate 15,841 downwards.
CCCTCGATGCCGAAAACAATGTAGATGCTTCTACACTTTGAGCTTTTGTTATCAAAGCCAATATGGCAAAAACAACGAGGGTTCTGCGGAACTTTAGTCTTTAGAGTGCCGCGGAATACTCGTTTCCTAAAACCATGTAGATGCTTCTACACTTTGAGCTTTTGTTATCAAAGCCAATATGGCAAAAACAACGAGGGTTCCGCGGCACTCTAAAGACTTAAGTCTAATGGGTGCCGCGGAACCCTCGTTGCCGAAAACAATGTAGATGCTTCTACACTTTGAGCTTTTGTTATCAAAGCCAATATGGCAAAAACAACGAGGGTTCCGCGGCACTTTAGTTTTTAGAGTGCCGCGGAACACTCGTTGCCGAAAACAATGTAGATGCTTCTACACTTTGAGCTTTTGTTATCAAAGCCAATATGGCAAAAACAACGACGGTTCCGCGGCACTTTAGTTTTTAGAGTGCCGCGGAACCCTCGTTGCCGAGAACAATGTATATGCTTCTACACCTTGAGCTTTTGTTGTCAAAGCCAACATTTCAAAAACAACAAGGGTTCGGCGGCACTCTAAAGACTTTAGTCTTTAGAGTCCCGCGGAACTCTCGTTGCCGAAAACAATGGAGATGCTTCTACACTTTGAGCTTTTGCTATCAAAGCCAATATGGCAAAAACACCGAGGGTTCCGCGGCACTCTAAAGACTTTAGAATTTAGAGTGCCGCGGAACCCTCGTTGACGAAAACAATGTAGATGCTTCTACACTTTCAGCTTTTGTTATCAAAGCCAATATGGCAAAAACAACGAGGGTACTGCGGCACTTTAGTCTTTACAGTGCCGCGGAACCCTCGTTGCCGAAAACAATGGAGATGCTTCTACACTTTGAGCTTTTGTTATCAAAGCCAATATGGCAAAAACAACGACGGTTCCGCGGCACTTTAGTTTTTAGAGTGCCGCGGAACCCTCGTTGCCGAGAACAATGTAGATGCTTCTACACCTTGAGCTTTTGTTGTCAAAGCCAATATGGCAAAAACAACAAGGGTTCGCGGCACTCTAAAGACTTTAGTCTTTAGAGTGCCGCGGAACCCTCGTTGCCGAAAACAATGTAGATGCTTCTACACTTTGAGCTTTTGTTATCAAAGCCAATATGGCAAAAACAAAGAGGGTTCGGCGGCACTTTTGTCTTTAGAGTGCCGCGGAACCCTCGTTGCCGAAAACAATGTAGATGCTTCTACACTTTGAGCTTTTGGTATCAAAGCCAATATGGCAAAAACAACGAGGGTTCCACGGCACTTTAGTCTTTAGAGTGCCGCGGAACCCTCGTTGCCGAAAACAATGTAGATGCTTCTACACTTTGAGCTTTTATTATCAAAGCCAATATGGCAAAAACAACGAGGGTTCTGCGGCACTTTAAAGACTTTAGTCTTTAGAGCGCCGCGGAACCCTCGTTGCCAAAAACAATGTAGATGCTTCTACACTTTGAGCTTTTGTTATCAAAGCCAATATGGCAAAAACAACGAGGGTTCTGCGGCACTTTAGTCTTTAGGGTGCCGCGGAACCCTCGTTGCCGAGAACAATGTAGATGCTTCTACACTTTGAGCTTTTGTTATCAAAGCCAATATGGCAAAAACAACGAGGGTTCTGCGGCACTTTAGTCTTTAGGGTGCCGCGGAACTCTCGTTGTCGAAAACAATGGAGATGCTTCTACACTTTGAGCTCTTTTTATCAAAGCCAATATGGCAAAAACAACGAGGGTTCCGCGGCACTCTAAAGACTTTAGTCTTTAGAGTGCCGCGGAACCTCGTTGCCGAAAACAATGAAGATGCTTCTACACTTTGAGCTTTTGTTATCAAAGCCAATACGGCAAAAACAACGAGGGTTCCGCGTCACTCTAAAGACTTCAGTCTTTAGAGCGCCGCAGAACCCTCATTGCCAAGAACAATGTAGATGCTTCTACACCTTGAGCTTTTGTTATCAAAGCCAATATGGCAAAAACAACGAGGGTACTGCGGCACTTTAGTCTTTACAGTGCCGCGGAACCCTCGTTGCCGAAAACAATGGAGATGCTTCTACACTTTGAGCTTTTGTTATCAAAGCCAATATGGCAAAAACAACGAGGGTTCTGCGTCACTTTAGTCTTTAGAGTGCGGCGGAACACTCGTTGCCGAAAACAATGGAGATGCTTCTACACTTTGAGCTTTTGTTATCAAAGCCAATATGGCAAAAACAAAGAGGGTTCGGCGGCACGTTTGTCTTTAGAGTGCCGCGGAACCCTCGTTGCTGAAAACAATGTAGATGCTTCTACACTTTGAGCTTTTGTTATCAAAGTCAATATGGCAAAAACAACGAGTGTTCCGCGGCACTCTAAAGACTTAAGTCTAAAGAGTGACGCGGAACCTCGTTGCCGAAAACAATGTAGATGCTTCTACACTTTGTTCTTTTGTTATCAAAGCCAATATGGCAAAAACAACGAGGGTACTGCGGCACTTTAGTCTTTAGAGTGCCGCGGAACCCTCGTTGCCGAAAACAATGTAGATGCTTTTACACTTTGAGCTTTTGTTATCAAAGCCAATATGGCAAAAACAAAGAGGGTTCGGCGGCACGTTTGTCTTTAGAGTGCCGCGGAACCCTCGTTGCTGAAAACAATGTAGATGCTTCTACACTTTGAGCTTTTGTTATCAAAGTCAATATGGCAAAAACAACGAGGTTCCGCGGCACTCTAAAGACTTAAGTCTAAAGAGTGACGCGGAACCCTCGTTGCCGAAAACAATGTAGATGCTTCTACACTTTGAGCTTTTGTTATCAAAGCCAATATGGCAAAAACAACGAGGGTACTGCGGCACTTTAGTCTTTAGAGTGCCGCGGAACCCTCGTTGCCGAAAACAATGTAGATGCTTTTACACTTTGAGCTTTTGTTATCAAAGCCAATATGGCAAAAACAAAGAGGGTTCGGCGGCCCTTTTGTCTTTAGAGTGCCGCGGAACCCTCGTTGCCGAAAACAATGTAGATGCTTCTACACTTTGAGCTTTTGTTATCAAAGCCAAAATGGCAAAAACAACGAGGGTTCCGCTGCACTTTAGTTTTTAGAGTGCCGCGGAACCCTCGTTGCCGAAAACAATGTAGATGCTTCTACACTTTGAGCTTTTATTATCAAAGCCAATATGGCAGAAACAACGAGGGTTCCATGGCACTCTAAAGACTTTAGTATTTAGAGTGCCGCGGAACCCTCGTTGACGAAAACAATGTAGATGCTTCTACACCTTGAGCTTTTGTTATCAAAGCCAATATGGCAAAAAGAACGAGGGTTCCGCGGCACTCTAAAGACTTTAGTCTTTAGAGTGCCGCGGAACCCTCGTTGCCAAGAACAATGTAGATGCTTCTACACTTTGAGCTTTTGTTATCAAAGCCAATATGGCAAAAACAACGAGGGTTCCGCTGCACTTTAGTCTTTAGAGTGCCGAGGAACCCTCGTTGCCGAAAACAATGTAGATGCTTCTACACTTTGAGCTTTTATTATCAAAGCCAATATGGAAAAAAAAAAAAAAGGTTCCGCGGCACTCTAAAGACTTAAGTCTAAAAGGTGCCGCGGAACCCTCGTTGCCGAGAACAATGTAGATGCTTCTACACCTTGAGCTTTTGTTATCAAAGCCAATATGGCAAAAACAACGCGGGTTCTGCGTTACTTTAGTCTTTACAGTGCCGCGGAGCCCTCGTTGCCAAAAACAATGTAGATGCTTCTACACTTTGAGCTTTTGTTATCAAAGCCATTATGGCAAAAACAACAAGGGTTCGTCGGCACTCTAAAGACTTTAGTCTTTAGAGTCCCGCGGAACTCTGGTTGCCGAAAACAATGGAGATGCTTCTACACTTTGAGATTTTGGTATCAAAGCCAAAATGGTAAAAACAACGAGGCTTCCGCGGCACTTTTGTCCTTAGAGTGCCGCGGAACCCTCGTTGCCGAAAACAATGTAGATGCTTCTACTCTTTGAGCTTTTGTTATCAAAGCCAATATGGCAAAAACAAAGAGGGTTCGGCGGCACTTTTGTCCTTAGAGTTCCGCGGAACCCTCGTTGCCGAAAGCAATGTAGATGCTTCTACTCTTTGAGCTTTTGTTATCAAAGCCAATATGGCAAAAACAACGAGAGTTCCGCGGCCCTTTAGTCTTTAGAGTGCCGCGGAACCCTCGTTGCCGAGAACAATGTAGATGCTTCTACACCTTGAGCTTTTGTTATGAAAGCCAATATGGCAAAAACAACAACGGTTCCGCGGCACTCTAAAGACTTTAGAAGCAAAGCCAAGACTTTAGTCTTTAGAATGCCGCGGAACCCTCGTTGCCGAGAACAATGTAGATGCTTCTACACCTTGAGCTTTTGTTATCAAAGCCAATATGGCAAAAACAACGAGGCTTCTGCGGCACTTTAGTCTTTACAGTGCCGCGGAACCCTCGTTGCCGAAAACAATGTAGATGCTTCTACACTTTGAGCTTTTGTTATCAAAGCCAATATGGCAAAAACAACAAGGGTTCGGCGGCACTCTAAAGACTTTAGTCTTTAGAGTGCCGCGGAACTCTCGTTGCCGAAAACAATGGAGATGCTTCTACACTTTGAGCTTTTGTTATAAAGCCAATATGGCAAAAACAAAGAGGGTTCGGCGGCACTTTTGTCTTTAGAGTGCCGCGGAACCCTCGTTGCCGAAAACAATGTAGATGCTTCAACACTTTGACCTTTTGCTATCAAGGCAAATATGGCAAAAACAACGAGGGTTCCGCGTCACTCTAAAGAGTTTAGTCTTTAGAATGCCGCGGAACTCTCGTTGCCAAGAACAATGTAGATGCTTCTACACTTTGAGCTTTTGTTATCAAAGGCAATATGGAAAAAACAACGAGGGTTCTGCGTCACTTTAGTCTTTAGAGTGCCGCGGAACACTCGTTGCCGAAAACAATGGAGATGCTTCTACACTTTGAGCTTTTGTTATCAAAGCCAATATGGTAAAAACAAAGAGGGTTCTGCGGAACTTTAGTCTTTAGAGTGCCGCGGAATACTCGTTTCCTAAAACCAAGTAGATGCTTCTACACTTTGAGATTTTGTTATCAAAGCCAATATGGCAAAAACAACAAGGGTTCAGTGGCACTCTAAAGACGTTAGTCTTTAGAGTGCCGCGGAACTCTCGTTGCCGAAAACAATGGAGATGCTTCTACACTTTGAGCTTTTGTTATCAAAGCCAATATGGCAAAAACAACGAGGGTTCCGCAGCACTTTAGTCTTTAGAGTGCCGCGGAACTCTCGTTGCCAAAACAATGTAGATGCTTCTACACTTTGAGCTTTTGTTATCAAAGCCAATATGGCAAAAACAACGACGGTTCTGTGGCACTTTAGTCTTTACAGTGCCGCGGAACCCTCGTTGCCGAAAACAATGTAGATGCTTCTACACTTTGAGATTTTGTTATCAAAGCCAATATGGCAAAAACAACAAGGGTTCAGTGGCACTCTAAAGACTTTAGTCTTTAGAGTGCCGCGAACTCTCGTTGCCAAAAACAATGGATATGCTTCTACACTTTGAGCTTTTGTTATCAAAGCCAATATGGCAAAAACAACGAGGCTTCCGCGGCACTCTATAGACTTTAGTCTTTAGAGTGCCGCAGAACCCTCGTTGCCGAAAACAATGTAGATGCTTCTAAACTTTGAGCTTTTGTTATCAAAGCCAATATGGAAAAAAAAAAGGTGTTCGGCGGCACTTTTGTCTTTAGAGTGCCGCGGAACCCTCGTTGCCGAAAATAATGTAGATGCTTCTACACTTTGAGCTTTTGCTATCAAAGCCAATATGGCAAAAACAACGAGGGTTCCGTTTCACTGTAAAGACTTTAGTCTTTAGAGTGCCGCGGAACTCTCGTTGCCGAAAACAATGTAGATGCTTCTACACTTTGAGCTTTTGTTATCAAACCCAATATGGCAAAAACAACGACGGTTCCGCGTCACTTTAGTCTTTAGAGTGCCGCGGAACCCTCGTTGCCGAAAACAATGTAGATGCTTCTACACTTTGAGCTTTTGTTATCAAAGCCAATATGGCAAAAACAACAGAGGGTTCGGCGGCACTTTTGTCTTTAGCGTGCCGCGGAACCCTCGTTGCCGAAAACAATGTATATGCTTCTACACTTTGAGCTTTTGTTATCAAAGCCAATATGGCAAAAACAACGAGGGTTCCGCGGCACTTTAGTCTTTAGAGTGCCGCGGAACACTCGTTGCCGAAAACAATGTAGATGCTTCTACACTTTGAGCTTTTGTTATGAAAGCCAATATGGCAAAAACAACGATGGTTCCGCGGCACTAAAGACTTTAGAAGCAAAGCCAAGACTTTAGTCATTAGAGTGCCGCGGAACCCTCGTTGCCGAAACAATGTAGATGCTTCTACACCTTGAGCTTTTGTTATCAAAGCCAATATGGCAAAAACAACGAAGGGTTCGGCGGCACTTTAGTCTTTAGAGTGCCGCGGAACCCTCGTTTCCAAAAACAATGGAGATGCTTCTACACTTTGAGCTTTTGTTATCAAAGCCAATATGGCAAAAACAAAGAGGGTTCGGCGGCACTTTTGTCTTTAGAGTGCCGCGGAACCCTCGTTGCCGAAAACAATGTAGATGCTTCTACACTTTGAGCTTTTGCTATCAAAGCCAATATGGCAAAAACAACGAGGGTTCCGCGTCACTCTAAAGACTTTAGTCTTTAGAATGCCGCGGAACTCTCGTTGCCGAAAACAATGGAGATGCTTCTACACTTTGAGCTTTTGTTATCAAAGCCAATATGGCAAAAACAACGAGGGTTCCGCTGGCACTTTAGTCTTTAGAGTGCCGTGGAACCCTCGTTGCCGAAAACAATGTAGATGCTTCTACACTTTGAGCTTTTATTATCAAAGCCAATATGGCAAAAACAACGAGGGTTCCGCGGCACTCTAAAGACTTAAGTCTAGAGTGCCGCGGAACCCTCGTTGCCGAGAAACAATGTAGATGCTTCTACACTTTGAGCTTTTGTTATCAAAGCCAATATGGCAAAAACAACGCGGGTTCTGCGTTACTTTAGTCTTTAGAGTGCCGCGGAACCCTCGTTGCCGAAAACAATGTAGATGCTTCTACACTTTGAGCTTTTGTTATCAAAGCCAATATGGCAAAAACAACGAGGGTTCCGGCACTCTAAAGACTTTAGTCTTTAGAGTGCCGCGGAACTCTGGTTGCCGAAAACAATGTAGATGCTTCTACACTTTTAGCTTTTGTTAAAAAAGCCAATATGGCAAAAACAACGAGGCGGCCGCGGCACTTTTGTCTTTAGAGTGCCGCGGAACCCTCGTTGCCGAAAACAATGTAGATGCTTCTACACTTTGAGCTTTTGTTATCAAAGCCAATATGGCAAAAACAAAGAGGGTTCGTCGGCACTTTAGTCTTTAGAGTGCCGCGGAACCCTCGTTGCCGAAAACAATGTAGATGCTTCTACACTTTGAGCTTTTGTTATCAAAGCCAATATGGCAAAAACAACGAGGGTTCCGCGGCACTCTAAAGACTTTAGAAGCTTTAGAGTGCCGCGGAACCCTCGTTGCCGAGAACAATGTAGATGCTTCTACACCTTGAGCTTTTGTTATCAAAGCCAATATGGCAAAAACAACAGGGTTCGGCGGCACTCTAAAGACTTTAGTCTTTAGAGTGCCGCGGAACTCTCGTTTCCGAAAACAATGTAGATGCTTCTACACTTTGAGCTTTTGTTATCAAAGCCAATATGGCAAAAACAACGAGGGTTCTGCGGCACTTTTGTCTTTAGAGTGCCGCGGAACCCTCGTTGCCGAAAACAATGTAGATGCTTCTACACTTTGAGCTTTTGCTATCAAAGCCAATATGGCAAAAACAACGAGGGTTCCGCGTCACTCTAAAGACTTTAGTCTTTAGAATGCCGCGGAACTCTCGTTGCCGAAAACAATGGAGATGCTTCTACACTTTGAGCTTTTGTTATCAAAGCCAATATGTCAAAAACAACGAGGGTTCCACGGCACTTAGTCTTTAGAGTGCCGCGGAATCCTCGTTGCCTAGAACAATGTAGATGCTTCTACACTTTGAGCTTTTGTTATCAAAGCCAATATGGCAAAAACAACGAGGGTTCCGCGTCACTTTAGTCTTTAGAGTGCCGCGGAACACTCGTTGCCGAAAACAATGTAGATGCTTCTACACTTTGAGCTTTTGTTATCAAAGCCAATATGGCAAAAACAACGAGGGTTCCGCGGCACTTTAGTTTTTAGAGTGCCGCGGAACCCTCGTTGCCGAAAACAATGTAGATGCTTCTACACTTTGAGCTTTTGTTATCAAAGCCAATATGGCAAAAACAACGAGGGTTCTGCGGCACTTTAGTCTTTACAGTGCCGCGGAACCCTCGTTGCCGAAAACAATGTAGATGCTTCTACACTTTGAGCTTTTGTTATCAAAGCCAATATGGCAAAAACAACGAGGGTTCCGCACTCTAAAGACTTTAGTCTTTAGAGTGCCGCGGAACCCTCGTTGCCGAAAACAATGTAGATGCTTCTACACTTTGAGCTTTTGTTATCAAAGCCAATATGGCAAAAACAACGAGGGTTCTGCGGCACTTTAGTCTTTAGAGTGCCGCGGAACCCTCGTTGCCGAAAACAATGTAGATGCTTCTACACTTTGAGCTTTTGTTATCAAAGCCAATATGGCAAAAACAACGAGGGTTCCGCGGCACTCTAAAGACTTTAGTCTTTAGAGTGCCGCGGAACCCTCGTTGCCGAAAACAATGTAGATGCTTCTACACTTTGAGCTTTTGTTAAAAGCCAATATGGCAAAAACAACGAGGGTTCCGCGGCACTTTAGTCTTTAGAGTGCCGCGGAACCCTCGTTGCCGAAAACAATGTAGATGCTTCTACACTTTGAGCTTTTGTTATCAAAGCCAATATGGCAAAAACAACGAGGGTTCGGCGGCACTTTAAAGTCTTTAGAGTGCCGTGGAACCCTCGTTGCCGAAAACAATGTAGATGCTTCTACACTTAGAGCTTTTGTTATCAAAGCCAATATGGCAAAAACAACGAGGGTTCGGCGGCACTCTAAAGACTTTAGTCTAAAGAGTGCCGCGGAACCCTCGTTGCCGAAAACAATGTAGATGCTTCTACACTTTGAGCTTTTGTTATCAAAGCCAATATGGCAAAAACAACGAGGGTTCCGCGGCACTTTAGTCTTTAGAGTGCCGCGGAACCCTCGTTGCCGAAAACAATGTAGATGCTTCTACACTTTGAGCTTTTGTTATCAAAGCCAATATGGCAAAAACAACGAGGGTTCCGCGGCACTTTTTAGTCTTTAGAGTGCCGCGGAACCCTCGTTGCCGAAAACAATGTAGATGCTTCTACACTTTGAGCTTTTGTTATCAAAGCCAATATGGCAAAAACAACGAGGGTTCCGCGGCACTCTAAAGACTTTAGTCTTTAGAGTGCCGCGGAACCCTCGTTGCCGAAAACAATGTAGATGCTTCTACACTTTGAGCTTTTGTTATCAAAGCCAATATGGCAAAAACAACGAGGGTTCCGCGGCACTTAGTCTTTAGAGTGCCGCGGAACCCTCGCTGCCGAAAAAAATGTAGATGCTTCTACACTTTGAGCTTTTGTTATCAAAGCCAATATGGCAAAAACAACGAGGGTTCCGCTCTAAAGACTTTAGTCTTTAGAGTGCCGCGGAACCCTCGTTGCCGAAAACAATGTAGATGCTTCTACACTTTGAGCTTTTGTTATCAAAGCCAATATGGCAAAAACAACGAGGGTTCCGCGGCACTCTAAAGACAAGCCAAGACTTTAGTCTTTAGAGTGCCGCGGAACCCTCGTTGCCGAAAACAATGTAGATGCTTCTACACTTTGAGCTTTTGTTATCAAAGCCAATATGGCAAAAACAACGAGGGTTCCGCGGCACTCTAAAGACTTTAGAGTGCCGCGGAAACCTCGTTGCAGAAAACAATGTAGATGCTTCTACACTTTGAGCTTTTGTTATCAAAGCCAATATGGCAAAAACAACAGGGTTCTGCGGCACTTTAAAGACTTTTTTAGAGTGCCGCGTAACCCTCGTTGCCCAAAACAATGTAGATGCTTCTACATTTTGTGTTTTTGTTATAAAAGCAAATATGCCAAAAACAACGAGGGTTCCGCGGCACTTTAGTCTTTAGAGTGCCGCGGAACCTCGTTGCCGAAAACAATGTAGATGCTTCTACACTTTGAGCTTTTGTTATCAAAGCCAATATGGCAAAAACAACGAGAGTTCCGCGGAGGTTATCAGAGCAAGACTTTGAGCTTTGGCGGCACTCTAAAGACTTTAGTCTTTAGAGTGCCGCGGAACCCTCGTTGCCGAAAACAATGGAGATGCTTCTACACTTTGAGCTTTTGTTATCAAAGCCAATATGGCAAAAACAACGAGGGTTCGGCGGCATTCTAAAGACTTTAGTCTTTAGAGTGCCGCGGAACCCTCGTTGCCGAAAACAATGTAGATGCTTCTACACTTTGAGCTTTTGTTATCAAAGCCAATATGGCAAAAACAAAGAGGGTTCTGCGGCACTTTAGTCTTTAGAGTGCCGCGGAACCCTCGTTGCCGAAAACAATGTAGATGCTTCTACACTTTGAGCTTTTGTTATCAAAGCCAATATGGCAAAAACAACGAGGGTTCCGCGACTTTAGTCTTTAGAGTGCCGCGGAAGTTGCCGAAAACAATGTAGATGCTTCTACACTTTGAGCTTTTGTTATCAAAGCCAATATGGCAAAAACAAAGCCAATATGGCAATAACAACGAACCCTCGTTGCCGAGAACAATGTAGATGCTTCTACACTTTGAGCTTTTGTTATCAAAGCCAATATGGCAAAAACAACGAGGGTTCTGCGGCACTTTAGTCTTTAGAGTGCCGCGGCACTCTAAAACAATGTAGATGCTTCTACACTTTGAGCTTTTGTTATCAAAGCCAATATGGCAAAAACAACGAGGGTTCGGCGTCTTTAGAGTGCCGCGGAACCGTTGCCGAAAACAATGTAGATGCTTCTACACTTTGAGCTTTTGTTATCAAAGCCAATATGGCAAAAACAACGAGGGTTCAGCGGCATTTAGTCTTTAGAGTGCCGCGGAACCCTCGTTGCCGAAAACAATGTAGATGCTTCTACACTTTGAGCTTTTGTTATCAAAGCCAATATGGCAAAAACAACGAGGGTTCCGCGGCACTTTAGTCTTTAGAGTGCCGCGGACTCTAAAACAATGTAGATGCTTCTACACTTTTTAGCTTTTGTTATCAAAGCCAATATGGCAAAAACAACGACCCGGCATTGCCGAGAACAATTAGATGCTTCTACATTTTGAGCTTTGTTAAACAAAGATGCTTCTACACTTTGAGCATTTGGCAAAAACAACGAGGGTTCTGCGGCACTTTAGTCTTTAGAGTGCCGCGGAACCCTCGTTGCCAAGAACAATGTAGATGCTTCTACACTTTGAGCTTTTGTTATCAAAGCCAATATGGCAAAAACAACGAGGGTTCCGCGGCACTCTAAAGACTTTGCCGCGGAACCCTCGTTGCCGAAAACAATGTAGATGCTTCTACACTTTGAGCTTTTGTTATCAAAGCCAATATGGCAAAAACAACGAGGGTTCCGCTGCACTTTAGTCTTTAGAGTGCCGCGGAACACTCGTTGCCGAAAACAATGTAGATGCTTCTACACTTTGAGCTTTTATTATCAAAGCCAATATGGCAAAAACAACGAGGGTTCCATGGCACTCTAAAGTCTTTATTTAGAGTGCCGCGGAACCCTCGTTGACGAAAACAATGTAGATGCTTCTACACTTTCAGCTTTTGTTATCAAAGCCAATATGGCAAAAACAACGAGGGTTCCGCGGCACTTTAGTCTTTAGAGTGCCGCGGAACACTCGTTGCCAAAACAATGTAGATGCTTCTACACTTTGAGCTTTTGTTATCAAAGCCAATATGGCAAAAACAAAGAGGGTTCTGCGGCACTTTAGTCTTTAGAGTGCAGCGGAACCCTCGTTGCCAAGAACAATGTAGATGCTTCTACACTTTGAGCTTTTGTTATCAAAGCCAATATGGCAAAAACAACGAGGGTTCTGCGGCACTTTAGTCTTTAGGTGCCGCGGAACTCTCGTTGCCGAAAACAATGGAGATGCTTCTACACTTTGAGCTTTGTTATCAAAGCCAATATGGCAAAAACAACGAGGGTTCCGCGGCACTCTAAAGACTTTAGTCTTTAGAGTGCCGCGGAACCCTCGTTGCCGAAAACAATGAAGATGCTTCTACACTTTGAGCTTTTGTTATCAAAGCCAATATGGCAAAAACAACGAGCGTTCCGCGTCACTCTAAAGACTTCAGTCTTTAGAGTGCCGCAGAACCCTCATTGCCAAAACAATGTAGATGCTTCTACACTTTGAGCTTTTGTTATCAAAGCCAATATGGCAAAAACAACGAGGGTTCTGCGGCACTTTAGTCTTTACAGTGCCGCGGAACCCTCGTTGCCGAAAACAATGTAGATGCTTCTACACTTTGAGCTTTTGTTATCAAAGCCAATATGGCAAAAACAACGAGGGTTCTGCGTCACTTTAGTCTTTAGAGTGCGGCGGAACACTCGTTGCCGAAAACAATGTAGATGCTTCTACACTTTGAGCTTTTGTTATCAAAGCCAATATGGCAAAAACAAAGAGGGTTCGGCGGCACTTTAGTCTTTAGAGTGCCGCGGAACCCTCGTTGCCGAAAACAATGTAGATGCTTCTACACTTTGAGCTTTTGTTATCAAAGCCAATATGGCAAAAACAACGAGTGTTCCGCGGCACTCTAAAGACTTTAGTCTAAAGAGTGACGCGGAACCCTCGTTGCCGAAAACAATGTAGATGCTTCTACACTTTGAGCTTTTGTTATCAAAGCCAATATGGCAAAAACAACGAGGGTTCTGCGGCACTTTAGTCTTTAGAGTGCCGCGGAACCCTCGTTGCCGAAAACAATGTAGATGCTTTTACACTTTGAGCTTTTGTTATCAAAGCCAATATGGCAAAAACAAAGAGGGTTCGGCGGCACGTTTGTCTTTAGAGTGCCGCGGAACCCTCGTTGCTGAAAACAATGTAGATGCTTCTACACTTTGAGCTTTTGTTATCAAAGTCAATATGGCAAAAACAACGAGGTTCCGCGGCACTCTAAAGACTTAAGTCTAAAGAGTGACGCGGAACCCTCGTTGCCGAAAACAATGTAGATGCTTCTACACTTTGAGCTTTTGTTATCAAAGCCAATATGGCAAAAACAACGAGGGTACTGCGGCACTTTAGTCTTTAGAGTGCCGCGGAACCCTCGTTGCCGAAAACAATGTAGATGCTTTTACACTTTGAGCTTTTGTTATCAAAGCCAATATGGCAAAAACAAAGAGGGTTCGGCGGCACCTTTTGTCTTTAGAGTGCCGCGGAACCCTCGTTGCCGAAAACAATGTAGATGCTTCTACACTTTGAGCTTTTGTTATCAAAGCCAAAATGGCAAAAACAACGAGGGTTCCGCTGCACTTTAGTTTTTAGAGTGCCGCGGAACCCTCGTTGCCGAAAACAATGTAGATGCTTCTACACTTTGAGCTTTTATTATCAAAGCCAATATGGCAGAAACAACGAGGGTTCCATGGCACTCTAAAGACTTTAGTATTTAGAGTGCCGCGGAACCCTCGTTGACGAAAACAATGTAGATGCTTCTACACTTTGAGCTTTTGTTATATAAGCCAATATGGCAAAAAAAACGAGGGTCCGCGGCACTTTAGTTTTGGCCGCGGAACACTCGTTGCCGAAAACAATGTAGATGCTTCTACACTTTGAGCTTTTGTTATCAAAGCCAATATGGCAAAAACAACGAGGTTCCGCGCACTTTAGTTTTTAGAGTGCCGCGGAACCCTCGTTGCCGAAAACAATGTAGATGCTTCTACACTTTGAGCTTTTGTTATCAAAGCCAATATGGCAAAAACAACGAGGGTTCCGCTGCACTTTAGTCTTTAGAGTGCCGCGGAACCCTCGTTGCCGAAAACAATGTAGATGCTTCTACACTTTGAGCTTTTATTATCAAAGCCAATATGGCAAAAACAACGAGGGTTCCGCGGCACTCTAAAGACTTTAGTCTTTAGAGTGCCGCGGAACCCTCGTTGCCGAAAACAATGTAGATGCTTCTACACTTTGAGCTTTTGTTATCAAAGCCAATATGGAAAAACAACGAGGGTTCCGCGGCACTCTTTTAGTCTTTAGAGTGCCGCGGAACCTCGTTGCCGAAAACAATGGAGATGCTTCTACACTTTGAGCTTTTGTTATCAAAGCCAATATGGCAAAAACAACGAGGGTTCTGCGGCACTTTAGTCTTTAGAGTGCCGCGGAACTCTCGTTGTCGAAAACAATGGAGATGCTTCTACACTTTGAGCTTTTGTTATCAAAGCCAATATGGCAAAAACAACGAGGGTTCCGCGGCACTCTAAAGACTTTAGTCTTTAGAGTGCCGCGGAACCCTCGTTGCCGAAAACAATGTAGATGCTTCTACACCTTGAGCTTTTGTTATCAAAGCCAATATGGCAAAAACAACGAGGGTTCTGCGTCACTTTAGTCTTTAGAGTGCCGCGGAACACTCGTTGCCGAAAACAATGGAGATGCTTCTACACTTTGAGCTTTTGTTATCAAAGCCAATATGGCAAACAAAACGAGGGTTCCGTGGCACTCTAAAGACTTTAGTCTTTAGAGTGCCACGGAACCTCGTTGCCGAAAACAATGTAGATGCTTCTACACTTTGTGCTTTTGTTATCAAAAACAATATGGCAAAAACTAAGAGGGTTCGGCGGCTCTTTTGTCTTTAGAGTGCCGCGGAATACTCGTTTCCTAAAACCATGTAGATGCTTCTACACTTTGAGCTTTTATTATCAAAACCAATATGGCAGAAACAACGAGGGTTCCATGGCACTCTAAAGACTTTAGTTTTTAGAGTGCCGCGGAACACTCGTTGCCGAAAACAATGTAGATGCTTCTACACTTTGAGCTTTTGTTATCAAAGCCAATATGGCAAAAACAACGAGGGTTCCGCGGCACTTTAGTTTTTAGAGTGCCGCGGAACCCTCGTTGCCGAGAACAATGTAGATGCTTCTACACCTTGAGCTTTTGTTATCACAGCCAATATGGCAAAAACAACAAGGGTTCGGCGGCACTCTAAAGACTTTAGTCTTTAGAGTCCCGCGGAACTCTCGTTGCCGAAAACAATGGAGATGCTTCTACACTTTGAGCTTTTGGTATCAAAGCCAATATGGCAAAAACAAAGAGGGTTCGGTGGCACTTTTGTCTTTAGAGTGCCGCGGCACCCTCGTTGACGAAAACAATGTAGATGCTTCTACACTTTGAGCTTTTGTTATCAAAGCCAATACTGCAAAAACAGCGAGGGTTCCGCCTCACTCTAAAGACTTCAGTCTTTAGAGCGCCGCAGAACCCTCATTGCCGGGAACAATGTAGATGCTTCTACACCTTGAGCTTTTGTTATCAAAGCCAATATGGCAAAAACAACGAGGGTACTGCGGCACTTTATTCTTTACAGTGCCGCGGAACCCTCGTTGCCGAAAACAATGGAGATGCTTCTACACTTTGAGCTTTTGTTATCAAAGCCAATATGGAAAAAACAACGAGGGTTCCGCGGACTCTAAAGACTTTAGTCTTTAGAGTGCTGCGTGAACCTCGTTGCCAAGAACAATGTAGATGCTTCTACACTTTGAGCTTTTGTTATCAAAGGCAATATGGAAAAAACAACGAGGGTTCTGCGTCACTTTAGTCTTTAGAGTGCCGCGGAACAGT
>NW_027132880.1:0-5094 GCF_026122565.2 Emydura macquarii macquarii | reverse complement strand
GATAACACAAGCTCATAGTGTAGAAGCATCTCCATTGTTTTCGGCAACGAGAGTTCAGCGGCACTCTAAAGACTAAAGTGCCGCAGAACCCTCGTTGTTTTTGCCATATTGGCTTTGATAACAAAAGCTCAAAGTGTAGAAGCATCTACATTGTTCTTGGCAACGAGGGTTCCGCTGCACTCTAAAGACTAAAGTCTTTAGAGTGCCACGGAACCCTCGTTGTTTTTGCCATATTGGCTTTGATAACAAAAGCTCAAAGTGTAGAAGCATCTCCATTGTTTTCGGCAACGAGAGTTCAGCGGCACTCTAAAGACTAAAGTGCCGCAGAACCCTCGTTGTTTTTGCCATATTGGCTTTGATAACAAACTAAACTAAAGTCTTTAGAGTGCCACTCTTAAGAACCCTCGTTGTTTTTGCCATATTGGCTTTGATAATAAAAGCTCAAAGTGTAGAAACATCTACATTGTTTTCGGCAACGAGTGTTCCGCGGCACTCTAAAGACTAAAGTGCCGCGGAACCCTCGTTGTTTTTGCCATATTGGCTTTGATAACAAAAGCTCAAGGTGTAGAAGCATCTACATTGTTCTCGGCAACGAGGGTTCCGCGGCACTCTAAAGACTAAAGTAACGCAGAACCCTCGTTGTTTTTCCCATATTGGCTTTGATAACAAACTAAACTAAAGTATTTAGAGTGCCGCGGAACCCTCGTTGTTTTTGCCATATTGGCTTTGATAACAAAAGCTCAAAGTGTAGAAGCATCTACATTGTTTTTGGCAACGAGGGTTCCGCGGCACTCTAAATACTAAAGTCTTTAGAGTGCCGCCGAACCCTCGTTGTTTTTGCCATATTGGCTTTGATAATAAAAGCTCAAAGTGTAGAAGCATCTACATTGTTTTCGGCAACGAGGGTTCCGCGGCACTCTAAAGACTAAAGTGCTGCGGAACCCTCGTTGTTTTTACCATATTGGCTTTGATAACAAAAGCTCAAGGTGTAGAAGCATCTACATTGTTCTCGGCAACGAGGTTCCGCGGCACTCTAAAGACTAAAGTGCCGCGGAACCCTCGTTGTTTTTGCCATATTGGCTTTGATAACAAAAGCTCAAAGTGTAGAAGCATCTACATTGTTTTCGGCAACGAGGGTTCCGCGGCACTCTAAAGACTAAAGTGCCACGGAACCCTCGTTGTTTTTGCCATATTGGCTTTGATAACATAAGCTGAAAGTGTAGAAGCATCTACATTTTTTCGGCAACGAGGGTTCCGCGGCACTCTAAAGACTAAATCTTCAGAGTGCCGCGGAACCCTCGTTGTTTTTGCCATATTGGCTTTGATAACAAAAGCTCAAAGTGTAGAAGCATCTCCATTGTTTTCGGCAACGAGAGTTCAGCGGCACTCTAAAGACTAAAGTGCCGCAGAACCCTCGTTGTTTTTGCCATATTGGCTTTGATAACAAAAGCTCAAAGTGTAGAAGCATCTACATTGTTCTTGGCAACGAGGGTTCCGCGGCACTCTAAAGACTAGAATCTTTAGAGTGCCACGGAACCCTCGTTGTTTTTGCCATATTGGCTTTGATAACAAAAGCTCAAAGTGTAGAAGCATCTACATTGTTTTCGGCAACGAGGGTTCCGCGGCATTCTAAAGACTAGAATCTTTAGAGTGCCACGGAACTCTCGTTGTTTTTGCCATATTGGCTTTGATAACAAAAGCTCAAAGTGTAGAAGCATCTACATTGTTTTCCGGCAACGAGGGTTACGCGGCACTCTAAAGACTAAAGTGCCGCGGAACCCTCGTTGTTTTTGTCATATTGGCTTTGATAACAAAAGCTCAAGGTGTAGAAGCATCTACATTGTTCTCGGCAACGAGGGTTCCGTGGCACTCTAAAGACTAAAGAATTTAGAGTGACGCGGAACCCTCGTTGTTTTTGCCATATTGGCTTTGATAACAAAAGCTCAAAGTGTAGAAGCATCTCCATTGTTTTCGGCAACGAGGGTTCCGCGGCACTCTAAAGGCTAAAGTTCCGCAGAACCCTCGTTGTTTTTGCCATATTGGCTTTGATAACTAAACTCAAAGTGTAGAAGCATCTACATTGTTTTCGGCAACGAGGTTCCACGGCACTCTAAAGGCTAAAGTCTTTAGAGTGCCACGGAACCCTCGTTGTTTTTTCCATATTGGCTTTGATAACAAAAGCTCAAAGTGTAGAAGCATCTACATTGTTTTCGGCAACGAGGGTTCCGCGGCACTCTAAAGACAAAAGTGCCGCCGAACCCTCTTTGTTTTTGCCATATTGGCTTTGATAACAAAAGCTCAAAATGTAGAAGCATCTACATTGTTTTCGGCAACGAGGGTTCCGCGGTACTCTAAAGACTAAAGTAACGCAGACCCTCGTTGTTTTTCCCATATTGGCTTTGATAACAAACTAAACTAAAGTCTTTAGAGTGCCGCGGAACCCTCGTTGTTTTTGCCATATTGGCTTTGATAACAAAAGCTCAAAGTGTAGAAGCATCTACATTGTTCCTGGCAACGAGGGTTCCGCGGCACTCTAAAGACTAAAGTGCCGCGGAACCATCGTTGTTTTTGCCATATTGGCTTTGATAACAAAAGCTCAAGGTGTAGAAGCATCTACATTGTTCTCGGCAACGAGGGTTCCGCGGCACTCTAAAGACTAAAGTGCCGCGGAACCCTCGTTGTTTTTGCCAGATTGGCTTTGATAACAAAAGCTCAAAGTGTAGAAGCATCTACATTGTTTTCGGCAACGAGGGTTCCGCGGCACTCTAAAACCTAAAGTGCCGCGGAACCCTCGTTGTTTTTGCCATATTGGCTTTGATAACAAAAGCTCAAAGTGTAGAAGCATCTACATTGTTTTCGGCAACGAGGGTTCCGCGGCACTCTAAAGACTAAAGTCTTTAGAGTGCCGCGGAACCCTCGTTGTTTTTGCCATATTGTCTTTGATAACAAAAGCTCAAAGTGTAGAAGCATCTACATTGTTTTCGGCAACGAGGGTTCCGCGGCACTCTAAAGACTAAAGTGCCACGGAACCCTCGTTGTTTTTGCCATATTGGCTTTGATAACATAAGCTGAAAGTGTAGAAGCATCTACATTGTTTTCGGCAACGAGGGTTCCGCGGCACTCTAAAGACTAGAATCTTCAGAGTGCCGCGGAACCCTCATTGTTTTTGCCATATTGGCTTTGATAACACAAGCTCATAGTGTAGAAGCATCTCCATTGTTTTCGGCAACGAGAGTTCAGCGGCACTCTAAAGACTAAAGTGCCGCAGAACCCTCGTTGTTTTTGCCATATTGGCTTTGATAACAAAAGCTCAAAGTGTAGAAGCATCTACATTGTTCTTGGCAACGAGGGTTCCGCTGCACTCTAAAGACTAAAGTCTTTAGAGTGCCACGGAACCCTCGTTGTTTTTGCCATATTGGCTTTGATAACAAAAGCTCAAAGTGTAGAAGCATCTCCATTGTTTTCGGCAACGAGAGTTCAGCGGCACTCTAAAGACTAAAGTGCCGCAGAACCCTCGTTGTTTTTGCCATATTGGCTTTGATAACAAAAGCTCAAAGTGTAGAAGCATCTCCATTGTTTTCGGCAACGAGAGTTCAGCGGCACTCTAAAGACTAAAGTGCCGCAGAACCCTCGTTGTTTTAGCCATATTGGCTTTGATAACATAAGCTGAAAGTGTAGAAGCATCTACATTGTTTTCGGCAACGAGGGTTCCGCGGCACTCTAAAGACTAGAATCTTCAGAGTGCCGCGGAACCCTCGTTGTTTTTGCCATATTGGCTTTGATAACAAAAGCTCAAAGTGTAGAAGCATCTCCATTGTTTTCGGCAACGAGAGTTCAGCGGCACTCTAAAGACTAAAGTGCCGCAGAACCCTCGTTGTTTTTGTCATATTGGCTTTGATAACAAAAGCTCAAGGTGTAGAAGCATCTACATTGTTCTCGGCAACGAGGGTTCCGGTGGCACTCTAAAGACTAAAGAATTTAGAGTGCCGCGGAACACTCGTTGTTTTTGCCATATTGGCTTTGATAACAAAAGCTCAAAGTGTAGAAGCATCTACATTGTTCCTGGCAACGAGAGTTCAGCGGCACTCTAAAGACTAAAGTGCCGCAGAACCCTCGTTGTTTTTGCCATATTGGCTTTGATAACAAAAGCTCAAAGTGTAGAAGCATCTACATTGTTTTCGGCAAGAAGGGTTCCGCGGCACTCTAAAGGCTAAAGTCTTTAGAGTGCCACGGAACTCTCGTTGTTTTTGCCATATTGGCTTTGATAACAAAAGCTCAAAGTGTAGAAGCATCTACATTGTTTTCCGCAACGAGGGTTCCGCGGCACTCTAAAGACTAAAGTGCCGCGGAACCCTCGTTGTTTTTGTCATATTGGCTTTGATAACAAAAGCTCAAGGTGTAGAAGCATCTACATTGTTCTCGGCAACGAGGGTTCCGTGGCACTCTAAAGACTAAAGAATTTATAGTGACGCGGAACCCTCGTTGTTTTTGCCATATTGGCTTTGATAACAAAAGCTCAAAGTGTAGAAGCATCTACATTGTTCTCGGCAACGAGGGTTCCGTGGCACTCTAAAGACTACAGAATTTAGAGTGACGCGAAACCCTCGTTGTTTTTGCCATATTGGCTTTGATAACTAAAGCTCAAAGTGTAGAAGCATCTACATTGTTTTCGGCAACGAGGGTTCCACGGTACTCTAAAGGCTACAGTCTTTAGAGTGCCACGGAACCCTCGTTGTTTTTTCCATATTGGCTTTGATAAAAAAGCTCAAAGTGTAGAAGCATCTACATTGTTTTCGGCAACGAGGGTTCCGCGGCACTCTAAAGACAAAAGTGCCGCCGAACCCTCTTTGTTTTTGCCGTATTGGCTTTGATAACAAAAGCTCAAAATGTAGAAGCATCTCCATTGTTTTCGGCAACGAGAGTACAGCGGAACTCTAAAGACTAAAGTGCCGCAGAACCCTCGTTGTTTTTGCCATATTGGCTTTGATAACAAAAGCTCAAAGTGTAGAAGCATCTACATTGTTCTTGGCAACGAGGATTCCGCGGCACACTAAATACTAAAGTCTTTAGAGTGCCGCGGAACCTTCGTTGTTT